>NC_044497.1:16690000-16700000 GCF_902362185.1 Chanos chanos | reverse complement strand
ATCAATTATATTTACTTACAAGAACCAGCCAATGCATACAGCACAAAAAAACTGCATTATAAAAATACCTTCAGGTAACTCTCAACCACTCTCTACAATCCACTGTTACCTGTAACTACATGGCTATTGGTGCTGCAGTCCAAAATAGCCTTATAAAGTTTCTTTTCCTGAACACACAACACACAGTCACTCTAGGTCACGGCTACACCTTTCTTCAGTACCAACAGAAACACCAACCTCTGTGTCTAAACATGTCAAAATCTTTGTGTATGTGTTTTCGAGCTCTCTCTCTCTCTCCTCACAGGGCATCAGTACCGACCTGCTCCATTTAAACAGAACAGCACTAATCTTCCATTCACTCCTGAGGAATGGAAAAAAAAAAAGAAGAAGAGGAAAAAACTCTCCTCTAACAGGACCATGCTAACACCACTCTCGCTACTCAGTCAGATAACACACCATGGATTTCCAATAGGCACGGGATGCAATCTCTCCATCTTAACAATGAGTTTGGAAGCAAATAGCCCTGTGACGTTTGGTGAAAAGAAGAGGGGTCGATGTATTGCTTTTTGCTGACGACTGAACAAGCTGGACACTTAGCGGCAGCCTTCACTCTGAGGAAAACGACATTACTGGGTGACACTGAAAAAAGGTTGTCATTACTTTAGGGCTAATACAGAGATAGTGACTAGTTTTTGACAGTCACGATCTTGACTGTAAAACTGCTTAATATTGCTAATGTGCGACTCTTTGCTGACATCATTGTAGAAAGGAATTCACAGTCACTGTGTATATCAGTGTTACTGTATAAGAATTTGTAAAGTGAACATGACCGTGGTACAAAGTGTCTGTAAAATGCCATGTGCACCTACTGTCTCTCTGCGTGTTTTGTTAGTAAAGAAGATATTAAAATGTCAATTATGTATTTAAACATATCCTTAGACGTATGATTTAAAGCTGCATTTATGCATTTTCTATCCAGAATAAGCCAAAAACTGTAGAATATGTCAGTGGCAGAGACAAAGAGCATCAAAAGGCAAAACAATAGAGCTGACCTTAAAACAGAGGGGGCTGTGCTAAGCACGTTCTCAGTGGATCGTACAGATCCGTGATAAAGTGAAAAAAGCAGGAAAGGCAAAAAAAAAAAAAAAAAAGTCCTTCAAAAACTATAAGACAGCAGCAGGAGAAACAGAAAGAGAAAAAAAAATAAATAAAAGAAAGAAAGAAAGAAAGAGAAAGAATCTCCATGTGGGAGCCACGTGTAGAGGGTTAAAGACGGAGGCACCGCGTGTCTCTGTTTGAGTTTCCCATACTCGAATTGGGCTCTCGGAGCACTGGGGAGGGAGCCCCCCCGCCCCCCCCGCCATTGTAATATTCACTTCTCTCTCTCCCAGGCTCTTTCTCAGCATCAGGCTACAGGGCTTAGTCTCTTACTCCCTGCCAGCTTTCAACTCCAAACCCAAGGCTCTTGTCTCCTCGCGCCAGCCTGCTCCCACGCCAACATCAGTGGAAAAGAGTTCAAAATAAATAAATAAAAATAGAAAATAAAAAATAAAAAGAGAGAGAGAGAGAGAGAGAGAGAGAGAGAGAGAGAGAGAGATAGAGAGAGAGAGAGAGAGGAGAAAAAGGCAACAATAGTCGTGTGAAGAGGTAGATGAACAGATAGAGGAGTGGTAAACTTCGCAAGGGCAATAGGGAGTGTTTAGACACAACTGAGGCATAGTCTGGTTCCCAAGCACAATGTGTCTGGTGATTCAGGCAACGTGTTCCCCAGGGCTTTTTAATATAAATGAGATGTTTAATGAAGTCGGAAGGCCTAGACTTATCTAGCCGTGCCTGATAAGAACGGAAGAATGGCTGTGTGTGTGTGTGTGTGTGTGTGTGTGTGTGTGTGTGTGTGAGAGAGAGAGAGAGAGAGAGAGAGAGAGACCCTTATTGGCATATGATGGGGTCGCCACAATTACAATGAGTCTCCTTCGCCTTTCTGGACCTTGTTATGGACCCCAAGTCAGACATGAATTGGACTCAATAAGGTTTCCACTTAAAATGAAGATTTATTTTATGAGCACCTACCCCCCTCCACCCACCCCATCGTTTTAATCTACCTGCTGGAAAGAGAGAGAAAGAGATTATAAAATATAACCCCATCAGAACGAGGAAAAGAGATGAGTTTACATAAAGAGGGGAATGCTTCACAAAGAAAGGGGAGAAAAATGGAAAGCACTATTAAACTGATAACGGCAATGTAAGACCCATATCTTTATTGCACAACTCTCCGAGTCTAAAGAGGTGAAGAGCCTGCTTTACTTTGCTATTACAACCCTAATTCATTCATCCCATTCCAGTCGGAATCTCTCCTAATCTAGTTCAGTCCCACACTGGATTAGCTGAATGGATTAAAGCTGTACCACTCAGCCAGGACCTGATTATCTGGCCCTGCCACTCTGCCATCACTTTATTTAAAAGCTCATTTAACAATTTTATTCTGTTAATAACTTTAATATAGCCAGCATAACCCTCTCATAAACAACGCATATGAGTCCCAGAACTCCAAACAATAGCTGATTGTTTTTTTTCAGATAAGACCAAAACATAACAAACAAACAAAAAAACAAACAAACAAAAAAAAAACTCATTCCAAATGAAAGCTAACAGTCAGGTGTTGACTATACTCTGCGCCCTGCTTGTGAATATGTTATAAAGTGTTTATAAAGGTGTAATAAAATGCTGATTTACAGGTCTTTCAGTTCTCTGGTAACGCGGCATTCCTGTGGAGGAAGAACTGCCTTTCTCACCTACATCTGCCCAATTTATCCGAGAAAGAAATGTATGTGTTAAAGATAAGGTAGCAAGTGTAGGCCTATAGCAAAAGCTGTATTTTCACATATTTTACCACGTTGTGTACATGTTTATGCTGTTTGAGCCAAAATCCATACAATTTTTCAGTGCAATCCTTTTTTTTCTTTACAGCCCTTAATCTGTCATATCTAGGATAATTCTGGATCCAGCACTTTCCCTAGATCAAGATCATTAGCTTTTTTAGTCACATCCCAGCCCTCTCTCTCTCTCTCTCTCTCTCTCCCTCTCCCTGTCTCTGATATTCAGCGAGTCAAACTGTCAGTGTTCTTCCCCCAAATACAGATCTTTAACCCATCTCCAGGCGTCTCTCTGTGACGCGGGAGAATTAGCACTGCGCTAACACAAGCCCCCAAAGCCCAAGGCTACAGATTACTGCTGCAGATTACTTACTGGTGTCCCCAAGTTCAGACAACATAACATAACTAAAAAAAAAGAAAAAAAAATCATCTTATTTTGTGTTCATGAGTTTACGTCATTGACCAAAGCCGTAAAACAGGGAGGGAATGCAATAGGTATTGTTTTATTGATCGCTAATAAGCTGTCAGCCTGAGAAGGAGGAATGTAATATTCACCTCAGGAGTCATCCATGGTAACAGTAAGCTAGCCAGTGTGAGAAGGACATATACTAGGCAAGATTTTACTACACTTCACCTCGGAAGCACCTGATTCAATCAATTATTTTCTCAATTGAAGCAATTGAGTTCCCCCCCCCCTGAGCTGTAAGTGAGTTAGTGTGAGGAGAACTGCAGTAGCCAGCTGGGCATGTGTTCCCTATAGGCCCTGGAGTCATGCTGATATGGTCCACAGAATGAGCGTGTTAAAAAACTACATTTCCCATGATGCGTCACTGTCCCATCATGGCTCATATGTCACTGTGACATCAGTCAAATGTAATATCATAATGGCCTAATAGATAACCTTAAAGAAGAGTGAAAGGTCATTCGGAGACTTACTGTCTTTTTTTTTTATTATTTCACTTGACAGACAGATTTGGATGCATCTCATATGGTCAAACATGCCCGAGCGTTTGGCTCGATACTAATAAAAGCATAATTTACTGGCCACGTTGACGGATAGCTCTCTCAAGACACAATCGATCAAGGGCCTCGCACCCTTGCAAAGCATCTTTTGTAAACCAGTATTCCGCTTCCTTCCTGGTGTCAACTCGCATAAATGTTTCCGTGGTGACACTCTCCTTGCCCATTTGTATGCCAAACACTCTGTTTGTATAACATTGAGATTCAGAGTCTGCTTTCCTGTGCTGGTTTTTTCTTCCTCTACTTTTTCTTTTTTTTTTTTTTTTTTTTGGTCCATCAGTTGTAAATAGTTTTTACCGCAGTGTATTCTATACAAGGACGAAGAAATGGAGGGAGGAAGCCTTTTTTTTTTTTTTTTTGTTAAATCCATACCAATCACTGTAGCACATACTTTGCCTGGGTAAATTACACTTCCATGTCATGTCTACTCAAATGCACCATTGTCAAGAAAAGGATGCGTATTGTTAAAGCAGCAGGATGTAATCTGCTAGCACAGTAACTTAGACGCTGCACGAGACAGCTGATTTGGTACTATCTATCTAACTGTGATCCGCAACACACTGAAGACCACATCATTTCAATGAACATATCACCATACCGAAGGAAAAGGAAACACTACCATTTAATGCAGGAAAACAGCGAACCGATGCAAATTGGCCGTTCCCTGATCAGGCTAACTCAATTTCAGCAATGTGGCGTTCTTTCATGTGGACAAGAAAGGGAAATGTTTTTACTTGAAAGTTTCTGTTTCTTACCAAGTTCCCCCTGAGGGATTCCCAATACTCTGCTGAACCATGCATAAAAAAAAACCTTCAGAAATAACTTTTTCTATCGAAATGAAATGAAAAAGAAACAAAGGAGAAAACAAAGTGGACCAGAGGGTCTCTCATTGGGCTTTTTGTAGTTCTGTCTCATGAATATGCATGAGTACATATGTGTTATATGCAAATGGGGGACAAAAAGTTGGAGGTGGGGGGGGGGGTGGGGGTCTTTAGAGTCATTCAGCACTATAGACAGGTGAGGTACAAAAGCAAAACCCCTCAGGGCAGGATTAGAAGTTCTAGAAACGTCTATTTGAACAGAATCTTGCCAAAGGGAGAGCTGGTACTATGAGCTAAGCACTCAGTATTCAAACAGAGTTTCTGAATGCATTAACAGACAATGGAAATATGCTTGCTGTCTCCTTAACTGAGGGGGAAAAAATCTTAAGAAATATTAATCTCTAAGAAAGAGAAAAGAAGCCATCCTATCAATGTACACACAGAAATATACAAGAACAAGGACACACACACACACACACACACACACACTCAGAAACTGAAACAGAGATACACAGAGACACACATGCACATTCTTACTCTTAAAGTGAAGGACATGACTGTGAACATTCAACGCACGTTTGTGTGTATTCTGTGCGCTGTTTCTACCTTTCTCTCCACTTCCACATATCAAGGTGTAGCACTTATCTTCTAATAAAACTACCTCATAAGTAGTTCCACATAAAATTAGGTACCTTTGGTACCTTTCACGCAATGAGAAACTGTTCTTCTACCCATTTCCTTCTCCTTTCCCATCCATCTATATCCCTGTCTTACCATCCATCCAGCATCAGGTGATTTCAAATCCAAAGAGTACACATAATAAAATCAATAGCCCCATTTCCTTTATGATAACTCATAGCACAAGAACAAATTATTACATAAATTACAAAACATACATCACCATTCATCTTATCTATTACTAATGGCCATGGTAATGCCCTTTGCTATCAACCATAACATTAGCACCGGCTAACAAAAGCAGATCTTTAAGGGTTTCTATCTCAAAGCTTATCTGTCTTCTATCAAAACACAACTATTATATTCACAACCTAGAACAAATTTACTCCACCAAGGGAGAGCACTCCAGGTAATTTAAAAACCAGCCACCTCACTTCCTCATACGTGGTACGGAAAACGAGAATGAGACATGCTTAGGAGAACCATAGATGATATTTACTGTAATTCACAACCCAGAGGCTTGTCTGTTACCCTAACCTTTTGAAAAGTAGCCTTTTAATGAGCCGCAAGCAGACAATGTGGAGCTATCTCTACAGACTGTTTTCAACAAAATTATTGAACTCTGACAATTCTCTACACCGACGAGAATGTTTCAGGGCAGCATCTTAGCACAGAACAAATGAAAAATGACTGTCATTCACAGAGGAGAGAGAGAGGAAATGAAAAAAAAAAAAAATCACTATTTTTCAAATAGCCAATTTCTAGAAGGTTCTTGAGCTCTGCGCTGGTAAGAGTAAATTCAACCACAACGAACTTTGAAAATGATGACAGTAATGTTTCTTTTTAAAAGAAAGTGCTGATAAAAAATTAATTGAATTGAAATGACTTCCCAAGACATTTAATTGTGCAGATGCATATGGCTCTGTATTAAAAGAGACAGAGATAGAAATGTCCACGGTTCTGAAGTACAGAGCTGATTCTAATGCCCCTGAAAAAGTCTCAATGACTGCCTATCTATTACATCACCATCTGGGTCACAGTGATTTTTTAACACAGGGTACAGAACTGCTCCACTTCCCAAATGGCAACCGTGAGAAAACCGGTACGGATTTCCCCTTTTCCATATTAAAGACAGAAGACATACTCTCTCTTTTTCTCTCTCTCTCTCTGGGAATAAGGGCTACAATGCTCAAGGCTAACTAGCTACTCAAGCATAGACATAAAAAAAAGAGAGAAAAAAAACTACAGCATGCTCTTCATATCAGTGTTTCTACTAGTATCTCTTAAGACCACAGGAGTATCTACAGGAAATAATTATCTCTCTGTTTGGAGATGCTGTTCATATTTGACTCTGTAGTTCTGCATTCAGATTACCAGATAAACTTTAGTCACTGTCAAAGTATCAAATGGATCCCTAGTGAGGCCTGCGAGTATGAAACATCCTATCAGTTAAAAACTGGTCATGGGGGAGAATGTACTGATGAAGAGAACTGTATACACAAGTTTATAGAGCCAGGTTATGAAGCGTGCGCATAGATGTGACTCATGAGAGAAAAGCTAGATTTACTGTCTGAAAAGGTGTCTCACACACACACACACACACACACACACACACACACACACACAGACAAGGTGTAATTGTTCACCCTATACATGGTTCAGTTTGTACCCTGTTTTCCTTTTTTTTTTTGGAGCGGGGGGCACAGTTTGGTTTGTATCACGGCTTGGGTCGAAAGAAAACTAAACCAAAATGAGAATGAAACAAAATGGATTTTTTTGGTACTTTTTAATTTTAAGGTTCATCTATTTGGGAGTAAATGTGCAAAAAAAAAAACGCAAGCAAGTGATTTTAAGGCTCTCCTCCACAACAATGAAAGGAAGAAATCTAAACATCAATATCTTTTAATCTTCTCTATCAAGACAAGGTCAAGGCTACCAGTGTAGTAACTGGCAGCAATACCAAAGCACTGCCACGCAGGTGTCGTGAATGAGGCGGGAACTGTCCTAAATTTGGGGACTGTCGCTTACGCATGCCATTTCAGCAGAAAAAGAAACGCACAACTGTAAAACGATGACTGACTGCACAGACCTTTCTCAGATCAACGCACAGCGACTTCAGAAGAAAAGTAAAACAGGAAAAAAAACAAGCTTTCCCTTGGTGAAGCCTAAGAGATTAGCTCTGTTTCTTTTGCTTATGTAGATTCATATATTCCAATGTATCTTATATTATTTATGTTCTGAGTATTCACACCATGTGATTTGTTGCTGTTTAGAATGATTATTCGCTTGACATTGTCACTAAAGCTGTTATAATCATTCACTCGGTTAAAGCAAAAACACACTGCATGATAAGGAAGGTGCCTATGTTCTAATGGTGAGAAATGAAAAGAGAATGAAATGGTGTAAAAGCTTCAAATTGTGATTAACGTTATTCCTAATGATCAAAAGTGGAAAGTGTGGAATGTTCTCCTATGCTATGAATATGTATTCCTTACCATTTGGCATCAACACAAAACAAAACAAAACAAACAAAAAACATACAAACAAACAAACAAACAAAAAAAGCCACTTCATTTACAAAAAAGCTGAAGTGGGGAAGAGAAGTCCAGTACACGTGAACTGAGGAGTGTGCAATCACAGTTTTTTGGTACAGAACTGCTCCACCCCTAACACACACACACACACACACACACACACACACAATAATTTTGCTGTCAGAATCTGAGAAATTTGTGAGGTGGGGTAACAGGGGAAAAAATGAGCAAAAGAATTAAAATAAATATATTCAACTCAACTCAATTTAAGGAAGTACAACAAATAAACAGAAAAAATGTACTTAAGCAATGAGCAATTATTAAGCAATCAGTAACTCATTTGTTAATTACGCAAACAATTCATGGGGAGTATTATATTTAGTGTCCCCTCCTGCAAGGCTGAGGATTTGCATGTGTGTATGTGTGTGTGTCTGTGTGTGTGTGTGTGTGTGTGTGTGTGTGTGTGTGTGTGTGTGTGTGTGTGTGTGTGTGTGTGTGTGTGAGTGTGTGTGGGCGTGTGCGTGTGTGTGCATGTGTGTGTGAGAGAGAGAGAGAGAGAGAGAGAACCCACACTGACAGAGACCAGGAGACGGGACAGTGATGGATACCAGTCATTTTAATTTTGGCCTCTGTGCTCTTGCATTAGCAGTGTGACAGTGGCAAACTGCTGCTCTCCTTCACTCAGCCTGCCTACAGACAGCAGGGCTTCAGAGCCCTGAGAGGTAACTCTTTCCCTTTCTCCCTCTCTCTCTCTCTCTCTCTCTCTCTCTCTTTCTCTCTCTCTCTCTCTCTCTCTTTCCCCTCTCCCTGGTGCACTCTGGGATGATGTAAGACAGTGGGAGTGTGCTGTGAGAGGGGGATGCAGAATGCTGCTCTGAGGAGATTTGGAAGATGAAGGGGAAACTAATACCAACTCCCAAAAAACAATTTGATGGACGGATAAGGAACAACCTTGTGTTTGGGCATTCCTTGAGGGGACGGGTGACCTTGCTGTGGAAGAGGAAGGGGGAACGAGATGAAGGGAGGTGTGTGTGAGTGTGTGTACGGGGGACGGAGACGCAGCATGAGGTCCAGTACTCTCAAAGAGCTGGCAGCCACACTTACCAATCAGCTCCACACAGTCTCTAATCAGAACTGATCTGAACCCAGCAACCTGCCCATAACACAGTCTGTGTATGCACATGGGTGCACACATGTGTGTTTATAAGAGAGAGAGAGAGAGAGAGAGAGAGAGAGAGAGAGAGAGAGAGAGAGAGAAAGAGAGAGCAAAAGAAAGGAAGAAAAGAAAGAGTAATGCATGTGTTTGTTCAGTATGAGAGTGAGAGAGAGAGAGAGAGAGAGAGAGAGAGAGAGAGAGAGAGAGAGAGAGAGAGAGAGAGAGAGAGAGCGAGAGAGATCCTCTTCAAACAGGAGAGTCTCATCTCTGAATGACTGAATGAGACAAACTCATTTCCATAAGCAGCTATCGACTAGAAAAGAAATCCCTCCACGCTACCCCATGCCACTCAGTCACTTCAAAGCTACTCACATTCATATACACACGTCCTTCTTTAAACAGATAAATATTACATTACTTTTCCAAATGCTCTGAATATGAGCAGCCAGCTGTGGAGGGGGGAAAAAAAGAAAAACATAAACACACATAGAGATGAGAACGTGAAGGAGGAGAGGAAGGGAGGGAGAGGGAGGGAGGGAGAGAGGGAGAGAGAGGAAGGGAGAGAGTGAAGACGAAGTTGATATTTCATAAAGGTGCCTCTTATCGGTCTAAATCAGAGCGGGGCATTTCAGCAGGCGAATTGCTTTCGATCTCTCTCACCTCTGCTATTGGCTGATAAGAACTACTCACTTTAATTCACTTTTTCTTCAAGTCCAACTTCCCTATCGGCATATTGTGCCAGAGCCTGTCCGTCAATCCCACGCCATTGATGTGGCTCATTTAATATAACACAGGGGTATATCACTGCGCGCGCGCACACACACACACACACACACACACACACACACACACACACACACACACAGGCAGTAAAGGAAGAAAATATGATAGAGAAAAGAAGAAAAAGTATGGCGGAGA
>NC_044497.1:16680000-16687500 GCF_902362185.1 Chanos chanos | reverse complement strand
TTATTTCTTTTTTGAGGTGTTTTAAGAATCCTGTTTTGAGATAAGAGGAGGGATAAAGAGAGACACTGATCATGTGACAGAAAGGTTGGTGTTTATTGCGGTTGTCATGGAGGATTGCCATGGTACCCGAGCCGAGATGCGATTGGTGAAGTTCTTAGTGAGTGCATCAGCGATCAAACCTGATCCCCAACTGCTCTAATAAGGGGGGGGGGTTGCCCAAATATTCAAAGAGAGGTGCAGTCTCCTGGATGTGCTTTAAAAGAGTAGGTGGGGGGAAACACACACACACACACACACAAAAAAAGCAAGAGGACCCATTCTATGTTATTTTTATGCTCGAAATATACTCCAAATCAAACAGCAGAGGTTACACACACGCGCACGCACGCACACACACACACACACACACACACACACATTCAAGCATATACACACAGCTCTATCAATGCATGCTGTCTTGCTTTCACGTATTTTTTTACGTACTTGCCCCTGGCCAGAGATATACAATTTGAAGAGAGAGAGACAGAGAGAGAGAGAGAGAGAGAGAGAGAGAGAGAGCAGAAGAATGTCAGGTGCCTGGTCTCGGCACAGTGGTTGGATGTAAAGAGGTTGGAGAAGAGACTGCTGAGTTATTAGGATGCAGTCGAGCGTTCAAGTGAAGCGCCCCTATCTCCCCTTACTCCTCCTCTTCCTCCCCGTACACACACACACACGAACACACACACACATGCACACACGCATACACACACAGAGCAACCATTTAGTCAACAGCCAGAAATCCTTCTAATCAAACTCCATCAGCACACACCGCATGCCACCAGTGTCGCTATGGTAACCCCGTGGCCAGGTGTCTGGGCCCAGACAATGGAGGGAGTCAGGTATGGGAGTGGTCTGTCATCTTCAACTCATATATATATCATACGCTAACAACTGCATTCTCACTCAACCATTAACACACACACACACACACAACCACACACGCACTACCACACACGCAAAACCATATGGGTGACAGAGAAAATAATCTCTTTATGTTTTGGAATATTAAACTCTTATTGTCTAACTAATGAACTGTTTAGTCCTTAAACTGTTAACATACCCTTTGAAAAGAAAGAAAGAAAGAAAGAAAGAAAGAAAGAAAGAAAGAAAGAAAGAAAGAAAGAAAGAAAGAAAGAAAGAAATTCATGTGAACGATCAGTGAGTTAAAAGTTAAGCCCCTACCTTGTTCATTTGTGAATTTCTCCATTACAGACAACAGTTTATTTGTCTTCATTTTTATGGCACTCATTCTGCTCCTGCATGTTTCAGGAAGAGTGACTTTGTTGTACTCTCACAAAAAGACTCATGGAAGTGTGTGATTATGCAGAAAAGTCATTAATTCATTCCTAATCCAGACAAGAGGGCACACGTTCCTCCTCTGCCTTTGTCTCGGCACTGTGTTGACTTCATACTGACTGAGCAGAGACAATGGTGTCTCACAACTCCGAGAGCAGATAACCTGACACTGTACTATACAGCAAGACAGTCAGAGTGAACATAACACACTTACTATTACACCGGTCTCATGTACTCATTCATCTCAAACAGACAGACAGAGAGACAGACAGACAGACAGAGAGAGAGAGAGAGAGAGAGAGAGAGAGAGAGAGAGAGAGAGAGAGAGAGAATCAAATAAACAAAAAAAAAAAAAATCCTTTTACCCCCTTTCCTTTTTCATATACCTCAAACATTATGCTGTGCATCAGCACCCAAGACAATTAGTAATATTTTTACACGCACACACACACACACACACACACACACACACACACACACACACACACACACACACACACAGACACACACACACACACTCTGACAGACCCAGACCCGAGAAACATAAAGGTCATTGGAAATGAGTTTGAGAGTCTGAAAGAAATCAGTCAAGTATGTAATTGTGAGGAGGGCTGGAGCATGACAAGTACGGTGACGTGAAAATTTCTTTTCTGTGCTGCATCTCTGCTGATGACTGCTGATCGTGCCTGCATGTTAAACACCTCAGGCTAGTATGGAGTCAAAGCTTTCAGGTACAATTAAATCTGAGACAGAGAGAGAGAGAGAGAGAGAGAGAGAGAGAGTCATATGCTAAGCTTTTTTACCGCTGCGTTTGAAGTGGTCTATTGGAGTAACCCAGCACAGAATAGCCAGTCACCTTAACTAATGCAGACATGCACCGCCAGACCAGTCACACATCCACTGAGACACCATCTGAAAAATGACTGGATTTGACAAATCCCCCTTTTCTTTTCTCTTTTAACCCTATCCTGATCTCAGAGTGGAAATGAATAAAAGCTTGTCCAGATGCAGACAGAGAACTGTTAATGCACACTTTTCTTCTGTTTTTGTTTAGCTTTTCAAACTAAAAAAAAAAAAAAAGAGTAAAATGCAATAGCCTTAACTTCTTTTTTTAGACCAACACTTCCCATAAAACACATTATGACTTATTTAAGAGGGACCCTCGCTCACTTTACTTTTTTTTTTTTTTTTTTCTTTTTTTTTAAGATTCGACACCTCTACAACAGAAGTGCTGACAGACCATCTTAGTGGTCTGGTGGAACAGACAACACTGGTCTTAAGTTGGTTTTCTTCTGGAGGCCAAGCATGCTAACACAAACAGCTAAAACAAAGCATGAACCTCCCCCCCACACACACACACTCTCTTCCCCTTTATACGAACTGCAAGGGTAATTACTACCACAGCTGCATAAGAGCTTTTAAATGAAAACAGGTGGCGGCTCCAAACTGTTTGGTGTAGGGGGAGGAATAGAAAAAAAAGAAAGAAGAAAGAAAAGAAAGTCGTTAACAGAAAGCCATTGTCTTTTACCATACTTGGTGACATTAGGTTTAATTACGTGAGATCTCAGTTTCCCGGAACAAAATATGGCACAATGTTTTACTTGGCGAGCTTTAAATGTTGGAGAAAACCACTGTGTCAACATTAAAGCTACTCCTCTGTAAACATAAAAAAAAAAGGATAAAAAAAAAAGAGTGAGAGAATGGGAAAAGGATGGAACTTTCCAGAAAAAGCAACACAAAAAGGCTTGAAGACAAGGCAATTCAGCTTAACCATCTTGTGTGCTCTGATGCGGGGGGCAGAGGTGGGTAATTTTCCCAGCAGGCTGTCAGCTTTGGTGCCATGATGAGGCGAAAAAAAAGGGAATCGATACTGTTCAAACCTGCTTAAAGTCCTTCAGATCTGTGGTGGAGACATGGAAGAGGTGGAACGCGCATGTGTGTGTCTGTGTGTGTGTGTATGAGAGAGAGAGAGAGAGCGAGAGAGAGAGGGGTGGATAATACCCAGAATCCTTTGGGAGCTATACCTGCTCATCAGAAAAGAAAAAAAAAAAAAAAAAAACGGGGCCTGATAGACTTCTCCTCATTCGCACTAACCCTCACCCTCACCTATCTGGACTTGTTAAAAATACATCAAGTCAACTTGAGCTTGCAAATATCTTCCCTGATAAGTTGAGTGAACCATTCATGACTAGTTCATCAAAGAGAAAAGTTCATCAAAGTATCCTCAAAAGAACAAAAAAAAAAAAAAAAAAAGTAAGCAGAGCCTTTAATTAAAGCCTCTCCCAGTTTGTCATCGTTATGTTAGGGCGAGATGACTGCAGGTTCCGGTGAACGGCAGTGTAAATTTATTGGCTGTCAATGAGGACGGGGAAAAAAAGGAAGAGTGTAGAAGTGGCGGGAACTTGCTGAGTGCCATTTTGGCTCAGAGCGACAGTCTGTACTCACTCTGGGTTTCATCATGCTTCTCATTGCTACTTGAAGATGAGCCACTTCCCATAAACAACGCATGGAAAGGACTTTTTTTTTTTAATTAAAAAAAAAAAAAAAAAAAAAAAAAACTTTTATTAATTTAGTGAGGTTTCTTTGGCGCTTTGTAAGCAAAAATAATAATAAAAAAATAAAAAAAATAAACACAATGAATTACCTCATCCAAAAGGCACAGGCTTCAAAACATAACTCTTAGAAGACAGCTAATTCTATTAAAGCAAAGACAGATTCACTGTCTTAAAGACAAGATTGTTTATCACATTCATAAGCAGCATCTGCTGAATTAATGACTAAAACTTTTTCTTTTTCTTTTAGTCTCACACTCTTCTTTTTCTCCATTTTCGGTTAATAAGCATGCATGGAGTCTGCGGCAGGGTGGGAGAGGTTGGGGTGAGGAGGAGACTGGAAGGGGGTTTGGATGAGTGGCTTATGACAAATGAGATGTACTTAGGAACATTTTGGGAGGGGGGGGGGGGTATGGATGGGGGAGACACACCCATTAGCCAGGAAAAAAAAAAAAAAAGGGGGTAATTACCTCAATCAGCCAGTGTGCCCTCCTGGCCGACATCGTTTCCTTGGCAGGCTGTTGCTATGGAAACAGTCAAAGTGGCGGTTACCACACAACGGATTTGGATGCACCACAACAACCCCCACTCCACCCACAGACTGACCTAGCCTCCTCTTTTCTTTCTTTCTTTCTTTTTTTTTACCTCTCCACTTCATCCCCTCTAAACTGTCATAACAAAGGCAAGACAAAAATCTAACACAAACTGCACCTCACCCAAAAATCACAAAGACCACAACTTTCTGGGTCCAGGGATGTGACCCTGAGCCTCTGTGAGCATCTTATCCACGGGATTTAATTACATTTATATTTGTTTACATTACATAGTTTATATAAAGACTGCATAAATGCAAACACTAAAATCCCTTTAACGGCTTGGCTAATCGTATATTATTTCTAACAAAGAATTTAAGAGGCAGGGAGAAAGTCTTTTTGGTTGGTTAACTTTCTTGCATATGTGAAGCGGTGCATCAGGATGTGAATCATCCAGATACAAGCTTAAGCATTTGTTATTCCTACAGTAATTCTTCTCAACAACACATGAGTAAACATTAGCACTACTAAAAGGAGTGTGCTTCTCTCTGTATTTGCCTGTTTGTTCCTGGTTTAGTGTTTCGAGCTGGCTGCTCTAATATGTGGCAGATGCACTGGGAAGAGAAGACATGCCCAAAGCATGGCCTTTGAGCTGGCATTGGAAGAAAAAATGTTTAGTGTGCATATATAGTAATTCAGAGAAGCCCTGATAGCATCTGCCAAAAATAATTGTGACCATTTGAAAAGAAATCTGCTCGAAAGGTCCATTGAAAGGTGTGTGTGTGCGTGTGTGTGTGTGTGTGTGTGTGTGTGTGTGCGCGCGCGCACGCGTCCACGCATGCGTTACCATTTTAAATGTCATGAAAAACTAACATTTTTGGAGAGAGAGAGAAAAACACCACATCATCAGAGGAACAGAATCTCTTGGAGGTCCAACCCCGTAACTTCAAGCAAGGCATCAGTGTGAAAGATGATGTGGGTCATGGTTTTTAGAAACAAACTTGTTCACGGGCCACAAATAAAATCGAATCTGTCACACATTTGTCTGACGAATCCTTGGACGGGGACCACAAATCCAAATGTCGGGTGACATCGAAGCTCAAATTAATTGCGCAATTAAGATTCACAGAGCTTGGCAGATACCGCTGCTAATGGATCTGTGACAACGCTGATCTTATCATAGAGCAGAATTTAATGTACTGTTTAATTAGTCCTCTGTAACGGACAGAAATGATGGCTTTGCGGAGCCTGTCATTCCTTTTCTCACTCGGAAGAGTTGGCATAGATGGAAACTTTTCAAATTTCAACAGGTTGCAGTCACAGTCACCAGTCAAGTCAACATCGAGAAATGACAGTTGATTGCAGCTGTATATACTAATAAAACATATTCTAGAAAAAGTCTAATTAGCTGAATTAATTAACATCAACAGAATGAACCTGTATAGGAATACAAAGAGTTCCACGAAACGTAAATATACATATTACATCATAAATATAACATTTCTATGGAGCATGGAAACATACTAGCAACTAACGGTGTTGGTATGAGAAAGAAAACTGTGATTAAGATTAAGATCAATAAGAGTCTTTGTCGCTTAGTTTTAAATAAAAGACAGATGACACATCAACACTCGTAGGATCTTGCTTTCTCCATTTCAGTGGATATCACCCGACGTGTGTTACTGAGAAAGAAAAAAAACTAGGATTTAGGATGCTTATTACCGCTTGTAACCAGGCACAACAAGTGGGGGCTGGGGAATCTGCAGTGGTCAATTTCAATCATCACACCTGCATCTTACAGGACCATGCTCACTTGCAATTTTTTTTTCCATTTCCCTTTTCTCTTTCACCGTTCTTTCGTTTTCTCTTTTTCTGTATAATGTCCTTGTTTATTTTAGCAGGACGAAAGGTGATGCACAATCTTCACTCATCGCGGCGTTGGACGGAGAACGCGTGTGGCTGTGAGCACTCGCAGCGTAGCATGCTGGGAGATACGCGACGAGAAATTATCACCAGTGCCAGCCGGGGCTGACTGTCACGGCACTTTTTTTTCTTCTTTTCTTTGTTTTGTATACGAGCCAGAATTGCACGTATACGTGTCGGGCGGTTTTAATGTTCTCCTGCCGCCTGTCGCACAGCGCATTAGCGGGTCGGGTAATTGCGTCTGTGGACATGAATAATTCAGAGCTGCAAACAGAAGAGGCCGAACCCCCGCATGTGGTGGTAAGATTTCATCAAGTGCAGCAAACCTGTCTTTCTTGGCTTTTCTTATTTTCTGTTGTCAATTCTTTACCCCCCCCCCTCCCCTCCCCCCCCCCTTTTCAGTCCCTTTCTTCATCAATAGTGTTGTCTGCTCACCGCCCGAGTTGTTTTTTTTTTTTTTTTTTTATCAGATCCTTCTGTCTGTTTCTCTTTTACTATCACTCTCTCTATCACTATCTGTCTCTGTCCCTGAGCCCCACTGTTTGTGTTATCTCTGTCTCCATCATTTTTCCCTCTCTTTCTCTCACTCTATCACCATGTTTGCTCCCTTCATATCAGCCCCTCTGAATATCCATCTCTATCTGCCTTTTATCAACAAGCTATCCCTCTGTCTCGTCCTCTCACCGTACCATTATTGTGGCACATTGAATTCAAATCTCTCAGTTCAAAACAAATTTTACCTGTCACGAGTAAATGGAATATGCAAACAACATCTCGCTGTGTTAATGGCACAAATAAGAAAACAAAACACATGAAGAAAGTAACATATATAGTCCTAACACTACTTTTGATCTGTTTCCTCAAATGTTTTGACTGGGAAACAACATAAGATGCTGAATAACATGTTTTTGAACACAGACATTCACATTAGCCCTTTCATAAACTCTCAGTGTTAGAGTCTTTGTATGGTCTGTGAAAGCTTCACATAGATATTTCACAGAGGAGCTGATCTTTAACCCAGTGGCTTCATATGGAGGCCATAGGGTGTCAAAGCCTTCTGTTCCATCGTAGGTCAGAACAGTGGTCAGACTCTCACTACTTTACCATAGCAAATGTATGATGTATGGTGTCACGAAACTGTTCTCAGGTCAGATCTA
>NC_044497.1:16650000-16670000 GCF_902362185.1 Chanos chanos | reverse complement strand
GCCTACATCGTCATCTAGCTGTATTGGGCCAGAGTTCCAGGCATGTTCAATGTTAATTAAGTGATAGATTGGCTACTTTGCAGTTGACATCTTTGTGTATATATTGTGTGCGCTGTGTGTGTGTGTGTGGGTGTATGTGTGTGTGAGTGTGTGTGTGTGTGTGTTTATCTATATCTCAATGTGGATCTGTACTTGTGTCATTTATGAATCTCTATCCAAACAACTAAGTGCTTGTTTGTGTGCTCTAACATCTCTATATATGTTTTTGTCTGTGCTTGTGTGTGTGCTTGTGTGTCTGTGTGTGTGTGTGTGTGTGTGTGTGTGCGCGCGCACGTGTGTGTGTGGACATGAAGAAAACACCCACTTAGACCTGTCTCATGTCTTCATTGCACTTTAGGAAATGAGTAGTAGCAGGAAATCAATAGAACACTGGAAGGTGAGGCAGTGGTAGAGTGATGTGGCCGGCCAGCATGGCTAAAACCACTGAGTCATGGACTATTGAGAGTCAGTGCCACTTTCTGAGGCTCATACCATACTTCACGTGTTGCCTGCCTCAAGGATACTCAAGGAACAGACGTTTCCATTAGCTGACCCTCAAGACATGACTTAGATATCGACAAAATATTCATTCAGCATAATCACTTAAATTAACATCTCTCTCCCTCTCTCTCTCTCTCTCCCCCCTCAAAATATTAGTATGTATTTGCACGACAGTGGATGCTAATAGAAGGAATTCAATGAATTCCAAAGACCTGTATGATTTTGGTTAAAAGGGACAAGAGCCAAATGCTGAAGTCATTCTGCTCACTGGCTGTGAGACAATGACGAGTTTTTGACGGCTACCTGAGGGCAAATAATTACATTACCGCTCAGAATGGTGACTAATCAAAATCGGGTCCTCAGGTGACTGTGGTTCGTGGAGTGGCCATTAAAGGTGAACCACTAATGTATTCTTCTGATGGTTCATCAATTCAAGTTCCGCACACAGGGAAATGGGAGCTTTTCATTCTCCGGCATTAGAGCCACTTATCGAGAAATACTAATGGGAGTGGAATTTTTTTTTCTTTTTTTTTGGAGTATGGGGTGGAAATGCATATTAGTTTTGTTATTGGTTACAGGACAGTTTTCGCCCCCAGTCACTACGACACAAGTAGAACATGACTAACCTGAAAGCCATTGGTGTAGTGCGTCATACAGAGGTCAAAGTTAAAAATATCCACAGAGCAGAGAGAGAGAGAGAGAGAGAGAGAGAGAGAGAGAGAGAGAGAGAGAGAGAGAGAGAGAGAGAGAGAGATGGGGCAGGGGGTTAAGGGGGTGCAGTGATTATACTAAAAGACTGGAGAGATTTATGAGGGGGCTAGCACTGGTGGAAACTGACAGAGCTGAAGGCCACAGGAGGGTCAGAGACAAGGAGAAAGGAAGATGAGGATAAGCCATTAGTTTGAAAAGCAGAAGCAGGATCAGCCGAGGAGAAGCGGTGTCCCCGTATTCCTCTCTTACTGTTCGAAGCGGACGTTGCGCAGGTCTGCGTTATTAATCCGGACGATGCAGTCGTTCTCCTGGAACAGAGCCTCTCGTTCGGCCTTCCCTCCTTTCTCCAGACGTTTCACTAACAAACCCAGAGTCCTGGAACGGTTACAGCGTAAATGAATTCACTCACGTTACAGATTACAGGACATGCCACTGCTATTTACCATACAGCTACTGGCCTTGGAACAGTTTGACCAGTAATGGCTATGAGATTGCCTACAATTTCATTGTCACCTATTAAAAAAAGGAAGGAGAGGAGAACAGGCTTCAGTGCAGAGGCCTCAATGAGAAACTGAGCAACTTATACTGGGAACTACACACAGAAAAAGTATCATTCACGTGTCCTCTGCATCCTTTTGACTGAGAGGAGTGGGGGGAAGAAAATGATTGACAGGACAGGATATACAGTTCAAACCATGTGAAGATTAGTTGGGGGGGAGAGGGGGGGGGGGGCAGGGTGGAAATGTGAGTTTGAGGAAAGAGATATATCTCATTGGTCTTCAGTCACTTAGAAGTTTATCGCTAATCTCACTATCTCTGTATCTCCAGACATCAAAATACAGTTTGATGTTTTGATGTGCAGGCACAGTGATTTGGACTTTGGGTTTTTTATTTATTTATTCATTTCTTTTTGGCATGGCTTTGAGAACTGCTGGCGTGTCAGGTTTGGAGCTCGGCAGCTTTTCTGTTGTGAAAGGCATCATCGCATGAATCCAGACCAAGAAATGAGATCTCCTCAAGGTATCAGAAATGCGCTCTGTCGCTTTGACGGGCTTACCGAGTGAGCGCGGAGCAAATTTATAAATAACCAAACACTCTACTCCCTCCACAAACACACACATACACACACATTGATACAAATGTTTTCTCTTTCCAAGCCTGTAGTCTCAGCAATTCCTCTAAAACTCCCCCACCGACCTTTAGCTTCAAACGACACTGTAAACAGGCTGAGGCAGACTGCACAGAGCATCCCTATCAGTAAACACTTGCGAGATCCTACAAGCACACGCAGCAAAAACCTGCTGCTGTTTTCAAAGCAGCCACTGAGTCGGAAACTGCGTGTTGAGACTTTCTATTGTCCTTGCCACATCAGCAAAAAAGAAAAAAAAAAAGGGTAGAAAGAGAAAGTTCATTGGAGTATATGGGTATACATTTGGTAACTGAATCCTTCATTTAAAAAAAAAAAAAAAAAACCTAGAAGCAAGGGTGAAATGGTTCTTGGCATTTTTGTTTATAGCCAATAAAAGAAGAAAAAAAAAATAACAGGCAACAATTAACTATCTTCAGGAGGAAAAGCAAAGGTCGGTTTCATAAGACAGACTCCCCCACATGACGGGTGAGAGCTTGGTTTGGTTTATTAGTGTAATTGGATGCGTGACATGGACATGCTTGTTGTCACCACTGTCCCTTCTACCTCCTGCATGGAGAGCAAATGAAACATTATAAAGCGGTAATGAAGTGGTTCAGAGGGCTTTTTCATAGTGCCTTTGCACAGTAAAGTCTGGGGAGCTTTAGTGGAGAGTAATTACAGAGGAGTGTGGAACCTGGGCGAGATGACTCTTTATCTTCATAAATGTTGACACTGACTAACCGCAGGGAAGAAAGAGATTAAAGAGAGTGAAGAGAATGAGGCAAAACCACTGCTGCACTGGTCCAAAGTCAGCAATGGATCATTGCATATGAATGCAAATATTGAGATTACCGCCGTTTGAACTGGTCTAGGGTCAGCAATGGGTCATGAGATCATGAAGTGAGATGTACACTAAACTTTGTGTCTTTATATGGAGAGCTGATCTGGAGTCAGTGATGTCTACATACATCTTTTAAAGCAGGAAGATTTAGTAGCACTTATGTTCTGTTACTAGAAATGAACTGGAACTGAGAATTACATTATCAATCACTTTATTCCAAAGCCAACATTTAAAGGCTATGTATAGAAAGACTGGTTTACATCTATGTGACGGGTCGCTAATGACAGGACTGGACAACGTGACCTGTGTGATTACAGCTGAGCTGATCTGGAGTCAGTCAAGAGGTCATTTTTTTTACCAACCTCAATAAACATTAATGTTCTATTTGGCAGCATATTCTCCGTTGGCACAGCCATAAAACATTACAAACTGTACAAATGACTATTTTTAAGAGTGACAATCCACTTTAGTGCAGTCTGGCATGGTATTCAAATTTGAGAGTATAGAGAGTGTTTAATTTGGAAGGGAAGTTAGTTAGGATCTCTTTCTCTGAGGGAGGAACAGCTGGAGCGGTCGGAGCTTCAGTCTTGATGGTGAGAAATGTGACTTGTTGAATATTTAGCTACTTCATCACCGGTTCTGAGGCAGCGTCGGCATCGCCCGTCATTTGAGTAATGGCCCAGAGGGCTGGTGGAGAGGGAGACCACCTGTTCTCATCCACTGTCTTTAATTGAATAATAACGCAATCAGGATCCATTTATGCAACGCAATTACGCCGGCAGCTTGTTTACTGTTCACACCGGTCATGGAATGAGATCTCATTATTCGAATAATGTATCTGTGAAGTGTGTGTGTGTGTGTGTGTGTGTGTGTGTGTGTGTGTCTGTGTGTTTTCCTCTGCAAATGTCTCAAGGCAGAGACTGCCAGAAAGATGGTGGCAGCCGTTTTGAGTTTCCATGCTCTGTCCTTGATTTGACTCCCTTGACCCCTATTTTGGAACAGTAATGAGAGCTAGCACTCGGCGACTAGCGCCAATCACACAAGCTCTAGTCTTGATGAAGCCATTACCATCATCATGCAGAGTTAAAAGTGTCCTCCCACTATTTGGTTAGGGGATAATTACTGGTCATTTGCAAACTTTTCAGGAAAGGCGGGTGGAGAGGAATCAAGACAACACTAAAGTTTATTCAAGGGCATTTGAAAATGCTGAAGGAAGGCGGAAATAAATAAATAAACCGCTGATGGCACTTACAGTTAGGCATGTCTCAAATACAATCCAGTAATCTTCTCTCTGATACAGAATGTAATAAAAAAATAGACCTATATCTTTATTTTTTATGTTAAAAAACCCCCCAAAAAAACACTTTCCTGCTAGGAGGCACTTATTATATCTGTGAGCAAGGACTGAAAAGAATAAGAAAAGACAAAAAAACAAACAAACAAACAAAAAAAACACGTTTGCAAAAAAAAAAAGATTAATACATATTCATATATGTATATCTTTACGGACGCCAAGTGAGACACGTCTAAACTGAATGACATGTTTCAATTTGAGTGTACATTTTCATTTTATTAGTGGTCTTCCTGTGTTTCTCTTTCCTTGTTTTCATCTCTTTTCCTGACCTTGGGCTAAAGTCACTCCGCTGGCAACGAAGCTGAGTTATAAATGAGCTTTTAGTTTGATTGGGTCGGACGGTTTAGTTGGATTGAGTTGGCCAGTTTGAGGCTTTCTGCCTAACTATAAAACATTAATGTATTCAGCATTATGCCCTCCCTGTCCTTTGAGCACTTTTATTAGACCAAAGGCAAAGAGTACAGTACACAACACACACCTGTGCTACTGTACTCTCGTACGAGGACCGTTGCTTAGCAACGTGTATTATGTCATAGGCTTATTATTTTGTTTAAATAACTTGCTGTTGCTAAAGATAATGTCATATGCCATAACTCACCTTGACTTCTACAGTGTATTGTCAATAAATCCTTGAGGCAGAGCAGAATATGAGCCTCAACAGTTCCACTACTACTACTACTACTACTACTACTACTACTATTTTGTAGAGAAGGAAAAAGTCAAGTCCAGAGCTGAACACTGGAAGAAAGTGCAAGACTGCACAGACTGAAAGAGAATGACAAAGAGAGTGCCAAATGTGACACACAGAAGGATGCAGAAGATTCGACACTCGACAAATCTGATTACACTACGGGGTTTAGCGTGCAAACTGTTCATGTTCATATCAACAGGCCTGCTCAAATTTAGAAGCCAACAGAATCTGGATATGCTATCAAATGAGGCTTGCATTAACTGACTAGCTACTTCCAGTTCGACTGACAGGCTAAAAGTATCTGTGTACGTTTATGGGTCAAACAAAAAAAAAACTTAGTAGGAGGGATTTTTACCTTCTGTCCCGTGCACTGAAAGGCACCACATGAATTCCCAAAGGGCCACCGCCATTGGAAACCTCAACCAGCTTTAGCATGTCACTGTGAGACAATGATGAATGAGGAGGGGGGTACATGAAAGAGAATGGGGAAAGGAAAACAAAACAAAACAAAACAAAACAAAAAACAAACAAAAAACAAGCCATAATAATAATAATAATAATAATAATAATAATAATAATAATAATAATAATAATAATAATAATAATGCACAATAGGTTAGCAGTGGACGAAAGCAACTGCAGAGGCTTTGAGGTTGAGTTCTGTTTGAGCATGTTCACATGGAGGTCTACAATGCAGTCAGGAATTAAGAAGAGCAAAACTGACAGTTAAATGATTAAGATCAAATTCCAGTCTGCAGTGGCTTTACGCTCTCATAAATATTAGGAAATATATGCCAAACTGTGAATGATACTGAATGCACGCAGAGAAAATGGGAATGAAAGCCGGAGAATAATAGTCGGTGGACTTAATGAGGATGAATACATGCAGTGGCATGCAATTCGGTCCTTTAATGTTAAATTTTAGGGTCAGTAGAGATTGAGGATACTTTTATTCCCAGTCCACTAAGCATGCCTGCTTGCTGTGAAATCACTCACCAAGTATACCAGTTCGGCTATTTAATGTGTTCCCCACCCAATCAAAACATTACTACGGCCTTAATGAGGAGCTGACTGTAGCTTCATAGGTGAATGGCTGCATATGAATGGACACTGTTACACTTAGATCTTGTTAGTCACTTGTGGGCAGTTTTGAGAGGAAAGGTCAAGTTGGGGTCTTCTCCAAACGGTTTCTTACTCTAGTGAGGCTGGTGCGGTGTCCACCATGGAGTCGGCCCGTCCCACTGGCTCTATCCTTCCGTTCCTCCCTTCATCTCTCCTTTCCTCCTCCTCATCTTCCTCCTGTGGATAGAGAAAGGACAAAGAAGGTGAGCTGTTGAACGATGCAATGCCTCCCTGGCAAAAACAAAAGGAAAAATAAAAACATAAAAGCCTGGATTCTGCACGCCATCTTTTTTCATCTATCTATCTATCTGTCTGTCTATCTATGAAAAGTACAGAGTGATGACCACTGTTGAAATCAGAGTGGCTCCTCTGGCATTTGGCTCAGGGAGATGCCACAGTGGCGTCACTCACTCCATAGCTGAGAGAGAGAGAGAGAGAGAGAGAGAGAGAGAGAGAGAAGATGGCTGTAATCGATTACTCATAAACAATCAATCAGCTGAGGTCAGATCCTGGTGCAGGTCTTCCGGTAATCTGATAAAAGAAGAGAGGCTAGTCAAAGCCCATTTGTTTCTTTCACTCTGCCCATCTCATTTAAATCTCTCTCTCTCTCTCTCTCTCTCTCTCTCTCTCTCTCTCTCTCTCTCTCTCTCTCTCTCTCTCCTGCCGTTAGCCTTGGTACCTCTCCTCAAACCTTGCTTTAGATATTTAAACACACCAGTACCCAGAACACACCACAGCAAGGCATCATGGGATGGATCGTGGATAAAATTCAGCTCATAGTACAGAGGCACAATAGTAAACTACTACCGAAAGTACAGATGTATAAGCTTCTAATGAATCACCATTAAGCAATCATTGCAAAACCTATTCAGAATCATCCTTCAGAATCATCCTTCAAAATCATCCTCCGCTACCGCCCCCCCCCCCCCACTCCCACAAAACAGCAGCAGCAGAATGGTGGAATATCCCCCAAAAATCAAAATTTTGAGTCGGGTTCTTTCAAGTGGTCTCTCAGGAGGCCGAGACAGTGTCTAGACGCCAAGACCGAGAGGCAGCACCGGTTTGTTAGGCACAGGTATTAATATTCCGCCAGCCTCACCCCTTAACCTTCCCCCTTTTAGCCAAATGTCAAGCACATCCAAATAAGCTCTCGCCGTCTTTATATGGAAATTCATTCAGCCTTTTCAAACAGTCTGTCACCCTTAGCTGCCGGCTCAGAGTCGTGTTGAGAGGGCAGTGTTATGCTATGTATTTTTTTTTTTTTTTTTGCTTTTTTTTTTTTTTTGCTTTTTTTCCGGTCCCTCCAATGAGAGAATGAGACTGGGGACGAGGGGGGAAGGGAGGGGGGTAGGGGGTAATGAAAATTTCATCAGTGTACCTGAGGTGTCTCGGTGCCTTGGTCATGACTGTCCCCCCATGAAAATGAGTCAATCATTTCCATGCCCAAAACAGGGCCCCTTGTCACTGCCTTAATTACATGTCAACCTGCCTTAAATACACTTTCTACGGGGTGTGGTGTGTGTGTGTGTGTGTGTGTGTGTGTGTGTGTGTGTGTGTGTGTGTGTGTGTGTGTGTGTGTAGGGCTAGAGCTGGGGTATGTGGACCCCCAGTGAGGGACGCGTGCTGTAAATTCATGCTAGGGTGTAGGTATTTCAATTTCAGTTCAACTGACAAAGCGTGGGGGGTGGTAAAAAAGAAATTAAAAGTAAAAACGTGCTCTGTTTACAAAATGTAATGTCAGTTGTGAAACAGATTGGATGACCTGTGTTAGCAGAATTTGAGATGACATTGAACCCAAACACAGCGTCTAAAGAGGTGAAAGGAAAAAAAAAAAAGCCCCAGGTGGTAAATAAAAAAACAAACAAACGCTTGAATAACAAACAGAATCGCTAATCTCAAAGGTGAAATATATCTACCCAGGAATAAAGAAATGAAATGTTGTAACACCAGAGCAACACTAGTAAAGCGAAGAGACAGCAGTGAGAGTACTGTAAAGGTGTTTTGTTTTTTGTTTTTTGTTTTGTTTCCCCTTGTGTGTGCGTGTGTGTGTGTGTGTGTGTGTGGGTGTGTGGGTGTGTGTGTGTGTGTGTGTGTGTGTGTGTGTGTGTGTTCATGAATGAGTAGCCACGTTTTCACACAATTACCAGCAATGACACTGACAAGTAATTAACTCCAATAACAGCAGCCAACAGCTAAAAAAGAAGAAGTTGTAGTCCCTGTTTCTGATCCATGTGACAACTCCATGTGACGTGAACACACCTCGCTCCTGAGTGTATTAGCATTCAACAGATAGCCTGAATGAGGTGACACTGAAAGAGAGGAAGAAAGAGGAAGAGAGATCATTGGCTCAAAAGGGTGAGGAGACCGCTCTATAAACACGTCCCCATGGAAATGCTATTCTCCCCGTCGAAGAGGCGAAAGTCCCTTTGGGAGAGAGTGAGAAGAGACAGCAGCTAGAGCCTGTCACAAAGTCACTCACACAGAACTCAATGTCACTTTCTCTCCATTGTCACCGAGGGCAACGAGAGAGAGAGAGAGAGAGAGAGAGAGAGAGAGAGAGAGAGACAGGCAGACAGACAGACAAACACATATGGGTGCCCAGCCACTCCATTGTCTGTCTCTCTCCACTCTATCAATGAAAGGCACTTAGCAACAAACGACATTTTTTTTTCCCCCGTCTCTGAACGAAAGCCTCTTCAATTATTTCCCCAGAGCCCTGTTAGCTGTGCAACATACTGCGTGACTTGTGAAGAGGTCACTTTCATACCGCTCCTGAGGGGGACAGTTTGAATTCAAAGGGGGGGGGGGGGCATTTATACTCTCCGGGTTTTGGGAGAAGGCCGAGTCCTCCGTTTTGAGTACGGGGAGTGACTGGGGGGCATGTTTCCCGACATGCAGGCAAGTGGGATGCGTAGGGCACAGAAAAATTGGGCAAGGGGCCAGGAGGTACTTTGGCACAGAGAGGAAGGTGGAGGTTACGAGGTAAACCATTAGAGAGTCAGTGCATTAGGTTATTGAGGGGAGTGTTTAAAGCCAAGCAGATAACAGACAGTAGTGCAGGGAGGGCTGTTCCCTTTTCAGAGGGGTTTTAAAGGGAGGGCTTTCAATTAGAATGGGAGTTGGAGGATTGGACGTTTATCTCCAGATGCTCCAAAGTACATCAGGACCACCCCTGCTCCCTCGCCACGGCTGCCCGGCCGGAGGGCCCAAGAGTCGGGTGTGAGGAGAGGAGCTGCCAGTGACCTCCATCAGACCCCAACCGAGGGATACCAATAAGGAGCCCTAGGTGACAGGGAG
Source organism: Chanos chanos (assembly GCF_902362185.1). NCBI lineage: Eukaryota > Metazoa > Chordata > Actinopteri > Gonorynchiformes > Chanidae > Chanos > Chanos chanos. Next base: position 16,660,315 of record NC_044497.1, on the reverse strand, counting down.
TGCAAATTGTGTGAGACGGTCGCCGAAGGTGATGGGAGTGGAAGTGCCACTACTCTGGCCTCTTTTTTTTTTTTTTTTCCTGTTTTGGGGGGGAGGTGGGGGGGGGGCAGCAACACAGCCCCAGCTATATGATGCTGTTAACAGTCAAGAGACATACCAAATGTATTTGGAACTGCACAAAGTCACTTCAGCATAACAGCTATTAAAGGATATCATGAAATCGTTACAAAAACAGAAGAATGAAAGCTTGTATTGTGTCTCAAAATTGGCCTCAACATATGTGTGTTTCATCCAACAGAAGAATGGGATTAATGTCCTGTGAAAATATAGGGAAGTGAGAGATTTAGGGCAGAGTTTCATACAATGAACGCTGAAAGATTTCAGGCATGTTTTTGCCTAAAAATAAAAGTCATTAAATACTCCTGGTGACACACACCCATAAAATAAACACTGAAATATCCTGACGTAAAGAATCACTTCTGTGCCACTGAGAAAGACAAATAAATAAACACAAAAAAAAGGAAAAATCAGTGCTTCATAAAAGAAAGACGTCTCCTTTACAGCCATGAGAGGTCACATCCAGGGTTGTTACCGGTCGTCTCCTTGCTCTTTGGCTGAACTAATCTCGTTATTGGCTGAAGGATGGCCGTGTCCAGATGGGTTCCCTGAAAAATGAGGCTTTCAGGATGGACAGGGACATGGGATGTGTCAAAGAGCAGGTGTTCCTGACATATACGCCATTCACCTCTCTGACATGACAAAAGGCTTACAAGATAACACACACACACACACACACACACACACACAAACATATCACACATGTGCACATGCACACACACACACACACACACACACACGCACGCACGCACACCACATGTGTATATATATTTTACTGGGGCGGAGCACTCTTTTGTAGCCCTCAAAATCTAGATTTCAAGATCATTGTATAGTGTTTAAAAAATATATCAGTTCATAGACAAATACATAAATAAATTAAGGCCACTGCTCATTGTCTGTACAGACAATGCTACTGGCCCACTTTAACACACCACACACTGCTACACACACAGCAATCAATGCCTCTGATCTAATCATTCAATAAAGGCCAGCAGTGTCAAGCTGACTTTGAAAGTCAGACTCAAAGTATCTCAACAGCAAAGTATATCTCAGTCCTAAAAAAGTGGAGACACTTGTCACCACAATATAGTGACGCGATCGAAACCTATGACAAGGGCGGAGGACCTCGGGGGCTCCACAAAGTCCCATTACAATGCATCTGTCCCTCACAGCAAATTGCCATTACCCCAATTAAGCCAGTAAGTGGAGACCTGATTCAATTGGACTTGACTCTCAGCCACCCACTGGTCCTTCTTAACCCTTCCCTCACAGACAGGTTATTTGAATCCGCCATTAGGAATGACTCTATTAAAGCAGTCAATGCATCAGACTACTCAGCATTTTTCAGACAGTTATTTGCATTTATGTTGGGGCAAACAAACATTAAAAGGGTTTAGGTCCTAGCTAAAGTCATTAGTGGACACTGAGATGACTAGACTAATGCAATCTAGCCTCTCGGATAGTGTCTCTTCATAGCTGATGCATGGGGCGTGGGTGAATTTCTTGAGATAAGTCATATATTGTATGTGCGTTTCATGTACTTATCATATTCTTAGGCAAGGTTCTATTTCCATTTCAGATATTAACAGATTGTTTCGGTGCTCGGTCATGTCGTTAAGATTGTCGGCCATCGCGTTACTGTCGTCTTGACCATCGATTGTATTTGAGATGTGACATTCGTTATCAGCCCACATCTAATAATATCCAGTTTATCTAGACTACAGACTATCTAAACATCAGAATAAGAAAAGACAAAAAAAAAAAAAAAAAGGATGACTTGCTTTATGCTCTGCTGGAAGCCAAAATGGTCAACAGTTCAATGCAAAACACTAATTCTGTCTCCAGAGTAAACCTCCAGTAAGCGTTCTCTGAGAGCCTTACCAAGAGTGTCCTGTTCTGAAAGACAGGAAGCTATATATTACATCAATCCAGACTACAGCTCTATGGATTCTCCAAAGGTCTGAGGAGCAGTGAGGAGGACCTGAATCACACAGGAGGCTTTTATTTCTCTTAATTTGTTGAGTGCTGGGGGGCAAAAGCCATATTTGAGCTAAGGAGAGATCCCAAGAGGAAGAGCTCCTGCTCTCACAGCACAAAACAATCCAATTCCAGAGCAGCACACAATGCCATACGACAGCTGTACCGGCCGCCACATCTCTGCATCCGCCCAATTATTACTTTCCAGTTGTCTGGGAAACCCGACGCTTGGCTCCTCGGTGAGAAACGAAAGCCGTGGTTGACCCTGTGTCGGCGAGCTGTCAGCGAGCGCGCGCGCCTGCCGCAGGCAGACGGGGAACAGCACTGCCTCTCCGACCCAGACGTGTATACCAGCGCTTTTCATATTCCGCTCTGACGGTGCCTGGGAGGGTTTCATATCGGTACAGTCTTCAAAGGCCACGTGTCTGACTCCCAGCTAAGCCAGGGAAAATGGAGTCAGCCCCTTGGTGGTGGTGGTGGTTGGGGGGGGGGGCAAATATACGGAGAGACCCCATTAAAACACCTGAAATGGGCCTTGTTTCAATGTAAAGGTAAAAAATATTGTAGATTTGAGGCTGTTAGACTAGACTTTCTGCCAGCATGTGGATACATTTCATACGACCAGCAGATGAATATGGCCGCCAAGCCAACAGCTTTGACAAAACATCCCAAAAACAGGTTACGGGTTAAATTTCAATTTGTTCATGCTTATGTATCCTGTCTATCAACAAATATGCTGCTAAAAGCACATTAACTGGAAGGACCTGTAATAAAAGTAAACTAATAAAAATTTAAATGCTTTAAATGACAATAAAAACAAACCAGCCCTTTCAGGAAAAGAGCCTTAAAAGAAGACTTCCTGTAAAGCAATAGCAAGTTTCGCTTTCAATCACTGTTAGTGCATTTTCCACTCTGGGCGAGTCATTTTCAATCTCCTCTAATCAACAAAGGCATCAACCCTCTCTAAATCTGTCTCTCTTTGTGGTTTTTTTTTTTTTTTTTTTGTCCTTTCTTTCTTTTTTTTTCCTTTTTTTTAAAGACGCGCCTAATAGCGAATAAAAAGTTTGAGCATGACGTGGATTACTTTAGGCAAATTAAATCCAAACAGTTTCTTAATGTCGTTAACTAAATTAGATCAGATTCGTGCTCAAGTTGCATTTGTTCAGATCAAGGAGAGGACAGGGGAGTGACTGCGGCCGACAGACGAAAAGGAGGGGTTGGCAGGACATTTTTTCCCCCCCCCCTTCAGTCAATGAAATGCATGCATGCAGAATACATCACCCTTCAGTCGGGGTTTCATATGAGGCCAGGCATATCTATCAATGCCACGGCACGGTTTGGTTGGCCCACTGTATCGTTAAATTGCACTTTAATTCAATTAGGGTTGGCTAATTATGAGGGGTTTAAATCAATCACTCAGTCGATAGAAAAACCTGAAGCTTTAGCCATGCCTAAAAGTCCCAGCCTTCATCTATAACCACACCAACAGGGCTGCTCTCTCCTCTACAGCCCAAGGGCTTAAAAGGGTATGAATTATTTGAAAATTAAGTTAAAACAATTTTGCTTTCTGTTCAGGGTCACTTCTACATGAACCATGGAAACTGTAGTCTGTGAGTGTGTGTGTGTGTGTGTGTGTGTGTGTGTGTTGGGTGGGGTCAGGGTTGTGAAGAAACCATGCCGAATGAACGAGGTTTGAATGTGAGCCAGTGAGAGAAAAACAGAAGAAGAAGAAGAAGAAGAAGAAGAAGAAGAAGAAGAAGAAGAAAGAACTGAATGATTGGCTTACCTTTTTTTTTTTTTTTTGATATTCATTTAAATTTTTTACAGGCAAATTGTCTTGGAAGTGGCATTGGATAAAAGCGTCTGCTAAGTGAATAAATGTAAAATGCAATGCAAATGTAAAATTTTAGTCTCACTTGGTATGGTCGTCCACTGATCTCAAATCGGTTCTTTTTCAATCAGAGAAATGACACCTGACATTAGCTGAAGAATATACAGTGAGAACAGACACTCTGTTCGCACACCTTTGCTTGCTATGAGACAGGGAGGGGGAAAAGTGTGAAAACCATACAGTTGGACAGAAAAAAAAAAGCAGAGGGAAAAAAAAAAGAAGAAGAAGCAAGGAGATATGTTGAGCCAGGCATTAAGTGAGCTCATGACATTTTTTTTTTCCACAGATTAATCATAATTTAGAGGTGATTAAGAGGGAGGGCGGTTTCTCTTTCTCTCTTGCCGTATGGAGCAATTAATCTAGCTTTAAAAGCATGAAGGTCACCAGACATACGTAAGATTGCGGCAAAACACAACTCCATGTCTGATACCAATCATAACGACATAAACCAGGCAAAAAGAAAAAAAAAAAAAAAACACCACATAGGAGTGACCTCCATCCTTGAGTTATAAAAACACAGAGTGATTGGACTATGTCTATATGTGAGGAAATGGACATTATCAGAGCTTAACTCAGTGCCGGGTGATTTTTAAAGCAGTTCCATATGTAAAGATCAGTTGGGAAGACTGGCTGATCACTTACTGGGCCAGAGCGCGGCCGGGACTAACCCCTCTGACTCAAGCGTTCATCCATCAACAGAGACTCAGGGGGAAAAACACTTCTGCACTATGGTTGGTCGTAAAAATAATTAATTAAGATGGATTTCAAAACAGCTAAACAGGGCATACACTGAGAGAGTGAGGGGAAGTGTGTTTGCGACGTGTCTATAGTCTACGGCAAACACTCCGCAAAATAACAGCCTCTGACTCCGTATGTGATTGTCTAATTACATTTCACGTGTGGCGATATAATGCGGCTGATGCGGGCGATTATGTCTATTCACGCCGGTCTGCGGCCACGCACACAACCATTTAAAGACAAAAACATTAAAAAAATAAATAAATAAAAATAATGATCTTCTTCGTCTTAGTCCTGTTTGTTTCTGGTTACAAATGGTGAGGAAGAGGTCGAAAAGACAGGCTAAGCTAGACAAAGTCTTGCGTAAAGGAGGAGGGGGGGGTCACCCTGAGTGATAATTAACATGCTGAAAAGACCATCTCTGACTCCACTGGCTGTTAAATGAAGTGTTTCTGAATGAGAGCACTTCAGTGGAAGCTGTGAATTATTCAGCAGAAGGTAAAGCCACTCCACTAGATCATTCTAGAGCGGGAGCTACGGGCAATCTCGCTCACTGGCTCATTGTTTGCCACCACGTCCCGCGACCACATCTTTTTATTTTTTTTTTTCCTTTTTCTCCCAGCGTCCGCGGGAGCGACGCCTTGTCCATTAATGGCTAATTGAGCTTTGGGACCGGGCAGGGAGAATGCCGTCTGACTGAGTCCTGGCATTGAGAGAGTTTATTGAGATAGAGGAAGGCCTGAGAGATAAGGGGGAGTCCCACTGGACCACTGGCTGTTTGTGTGTGTGTGTATGTGTGTGAATGTATGTATTTGTACAGTATGCTAAGCTGAAAAACTGAAAAACTGATGGATGTCAGAAATGTTTGCTTCCTTTTAGATCTTCATTCATTCACTTGACATATTTGCAGCCTGTATTTTGCTCTGTCCACCCAGCATTGTTCCAGTCAGTGGAGAAGAGGAAGCAGCACAGATGTTGTCCTTTGCCTGAACTTCAGTAGTCAAAACTGGGCCAGATATGCCAGACTTCCCCATTCAAATGTCTGGATCTGAAAATGTGTTTCAGTATACGGCAGGATGTGGCCTTTCCTATACAAAAGTCTTGGGAGGAAATCTAGTCCTGATATATCTGTCAATACCTTATGGAATGGATCTTCCAAACATTAATCCAACGGATGCGTCTGAATGCTAGCTTCCACATGTGGGTGAAACAGACCAAGTTCCGTTTTCTTATCCAATATAATTATATTGTTGGAATAAAAACAACATTTGGCCAAGATGCATATTGTGAATTGTATGGTCATTTCACACACACACACACACACACACACACACACACACACACACACACACGCACACATACTAGCAAGCAAGACTCAGACAAATGCAGGAAAGAGAGGGAGACATACAGAGTCTGTTTCTACATCAACTTTAACCTTCAGTTTTACAGAATAAATAAGGTTTGTTCTCTTTGCTCCATCATTCCCATACCATGAGACACTCTGATGTACTGACAGTGTGAACTGACTTATTTTTAGACCAATCACACACACACACACACACACACACACACACACACACGCACACAAACACACACACAAACACACACACACAAAAATGCAGTATGGTTCACAAGGGCAACCATCCAAGGCTGCTGAATGAGGGCCAGGGAGAAGGGGGGGGGGAAAGGGGGGGGGGAGAGGGGGGTGGGGGGTGGGGGGGTCTTGTGCTGTTTGGAAACCCATTGAAATTCACTTAGTGCAGTCTGGCGGAATAAAAGAAGGTATTCTGGAAGTAAAATGAGTGTCACTAAAGCGGGCCTTCTTCGGAGTTTAGCTTTGAGCTGGTCAGCCCAAGCCTTCGATTCACACAATTAACGCTTTGGTCCAGCTGGTCCTTTTCGTGAGCTTTTTAACAGTCGTACTGTGTGGCTTCTCGGTCAAACAAGAAACGATTTTCATTTAGCGAAAGCAAAATTATTCAGTTGAGCTATTTCATGTGTAAAGGACACAGTACATTAGTTTGGACGAGACAGGAACTGAAGGGGGATTTTAATTGTAAAGGCTGTGCCCACTGGTAATTGGAAGGGCGGGTTTCTCTCAGCAGGTCGGCTGCAATAGCTTAATCACAAATGTATTCATTAATGCAAATACATTTCACCTGCAGACAGCACGGTTACAAGACTCAAAGTGACCCGGTTACACAGAGCACAAACCAGTTCACCAGGGAATCAAGGCTGTTGTGACTATGGGGTTGTGTACGCTGCATTTCCCACACAAAAACTCCCCTTCAAACTGGCTACTTCTACATTTATTTTATCTCACTGGCACAATGAAGCAACAGAAACAACAAAAACGTTTTTACACAATCCATTGCCTACAGAGGTCCTATGCTTTTCTCTTTATGTAATGTAAATGACATGGCTCTCTGTTTCTCTCTCTCTCTCTCTCTCTCTCTCTCTCTCTCTCTCTCTCTCTCTCTCTCTCTCTCTGGTTAGTTACTGTCATCTTAGAGAATCCTACATTCCTAGGGAAAACAAAAAGAAATGCACCCTGATGTTTCGAAATAAATAAACAAATAAGTAAATAAAAATAAATAAATAAATAAATAAAGACTTTGTCGAGTGAGAATGGACACATTTAAGCAAAAGAGAGCAAGCCTAAATACACAAATAAATAAATAAATGCTATTTAAAACAGAACAGGAAAAAATGAACAAAACTGAAAAATAAAATAAATAAGAATGAATTATTCAGCGGGAAATAAGATACTGTCAGTTTTAGAAAGTTCATCTTCCGCGTGATTGCACAACTGTCAGGGAGTGGACAGTACTGGAAGCATTTAGCCTAATAAGCAGGAGATGAAGGCAGTCTTATTAGCTTTCATATATTTATATCTGAGGACAGGGTCCATGTCGTCTCTCTCTCTCTCTCTCTCTCTCTCTCTCTCTCCCTCTCTCTTCCTGTTTGTGACTGCTAAATTGAGTTCAGGTGTGGATCATTTAGCGAAAAAAGAGGGGGAAAAAAGACACAGCTCAACGCCAAAGTGCCCTTTCAAAGGAATCTGTCTGTTGCAAATGGGAACATTTTTGATGGATGCTAGTGTTTCTCAAGCATAGCTAATTTTAACAGTCTGTCAACAACGGACTCTGGACGGAGTCCAGTCCATTTTCACAAGGTCTTTCGTCTTCAAAAGAGCTTCTACATTCAGCCCATCTTCACTTTACCAGACCACAGTCATTTCTACAGGCCCCTATTCTTTTTAACTGTCAATAAGTGAACACTATGGAAATCTTATCTTGACTTTCTCCTTGTACCTCTCTCTTCTTAATTCATTTCCAAAGCTTTGTTTTTTTGGCTTGTCTTTTGTGTAATGCAAAGTTTTCACCACTGTGGGAATCAAAGTCCCCAAAGTCATTACTGTCTCCTGCTAAGGTGCCCCAGCTCTGCTATGATTTGTGGGTAATGAACTGGCACACAGTCCTAAGCTCAATTATTCTCATTGAGGTGGTGATTTCTCACTCCACAGAGCGGAGCAGAGAGAGCACTCCCTAATTCTAATCAGGAGCTTAACACGTTCATAATCGCCTGAGTGAAAAAGAGAGAGAGAGAGAGAGAGAGAGTGTGTGTGCAAATAAAGGAGTGAAAAACAGAAGCGTTGAGATCAGGTAAGGTTCCAGATATGAGAAAAGATGCTTCTCACTGAGTCGCGGTGACAGTTTACAAGTTGCTTGCGTCGTGTTAAAAGTTTGTGTGTGTCTGGGTCTGGGCTGATTGTGCTTTGACGAGGTTTGATTGTAACATGTAGAAATTCTGGTTGATTAGGCTCAGATAAAACTCCAGCTTCGGTAATCATCTTGAAAGGGTGGAGAAGCTGCCGGGGAGGTAATCAAGCGTGGAGCAACAGAGAAGACAACAAACGAGTGAGGGGGCTGGGGTGGGAGGGGGTTTATGGGACAAAAAAGAACACAACGTGAATGTAAACTGGAGCAGAAAAGTGACTAGAAGAGGCAAACATTTAATTAGCCCAGTAAGAACTGTGTGTGTGTGTGTGTGTGTGTGTGTGTGTGTGTGTGTGTGTGTGTGTGCGTGCGCGCGCGCGTGTGTTTGTGTGTGTGTGTGGGGCACAGGTGTCTGAGCGCAGTAGGAGGCTCTTTGAAAAGACAGACTATAGACTGTCAATGGTGAAATGGTAGAGGGTAATAAAATGCAGAAATGACAGTTCTTTCACACAAAGGGCAGAAAACATCAAACCATCCTACCTGACTCTTTTAAAATCTCTCTCTCTCTCTCTCTCTCTCTCTCTCTCTCTCTCTCTCTCTCTCTCTCTCTGTAGAATTAACATCTGTGAAAACCTAAAAAAGGACCTTTGTTCTGCAGCACAAACGAGATAAAAGAGAGAAGATGGAACAACCTCTAGTGCTGCAAATCCAGCACCTGCTCTGAACTGGGTTTGGGAAGGAGTACCTCAGTTTTTTCAGCACTCTTGCATATTAAAGAGGCAAAAAAGAAACTAAAGCATTGTCATAAGGCATTTTATTTGGACTACGAGTGGGGGGTAACTTGGTAAACACATTTTAATGTGGATTATGGCTTTGTCCTATAACATTTAAGCACAGACTCTGGTAAGGGACCTCTAGCACTGTTATTGACTGACCTGAAACGAATTATAGGTGTGAGGTAATTGCTTTGAGATGCTTATTTACGTGGAGATTGGTGCCATGTGAACCTGCTGACTGGGAATGACTAACACCCCAATGGATTTTCAATGCAGTAGTGCAGCACAATTTCACAGTAAATACCCCTGCTTATTCATACAGCCAGAACCTGTAAATAAAGGGAAAATCACTTCAAACAAGGCTTTGACCTTCACTGTATGATCTCAAGGTCAACTGAGGAAATGACATTAGGCCTTCACACCTGAGCCCTGCGAGGAGAAGGACAGCGTCGCCACCTGACGGTAACCCCAACGAGAACCACAGAGGCCGCGGACTGACAGGAAGAGGTCAAAGTGACACAAGAGCTTTCTCTATTATCACCGTGGAGACAGAAGGGCAAAGGCTGCTCCCAGAATCCATCTGTTCTGGGTTAGAGAGTTCAGCACGTAGCAGGGACTGAATGTGGATGTGAGACTGCTGCATTACTGTTTCTCCAGAAAGTTCTGTTCGTTCTGTGGATGACATCACTGGCGATGAGATGGAAAGAGTCCAGCTACCTGACTTAATGCTGGGTATGAAAGTACCGCTTTATCTTGATGAAATGCAGACAAAGAGAGAGTCTGCTTCTCTTCTGCTGCATTTTAACTGACAGTTGCTGTACCCCAGAGCTCTTTACTAAACAACACAAACACACACACACACACACACACACACAAAGACAGACAGACAGATGGACACACACTTCAAACTGCATATGGGGAGGGGAAAAATCCATTTGGTACCTTAAAGTTCTCTCTCTCTCTCTCTCTCTCTCTCTCTCTCTCTCTCTCTCTCTCTCTCTCTCTCTCTCTCTCTCTCTGTCTCTCTGTCTCTCTCTCCTGTGCTAGGTTAATGGAGGAGAACTGTTCCAGCCCATTGGCTGATCTTCACAGGAGAG
>NC_044497.1:16585000-16645000 GCF_902362185.1 Chanos chanos | reverse complement strand
TGCTGGAAAGTCTGAGTGGAAAATACGACTGATCATAAAGTTGCTGGGATGATAGAGGGAATCATTGGGTTAATTAAATAGCTTTTCTCAAGGTCTATAAAGCAGGCCACTACATTACGCCAAATGGAATTAAGTAGCAATTAAAGAGCTGCAAACATATCTGCACAGACTAATCAAACAGACCTTTCCATGTGGTGAAGAGGACAGAGATGTGCCAGGAGCAAATAAAGTGAAACTGATAATTGGAGATTAAATGAATGTGTGCAATGTCTCTAAAGAGGATGGAGGCATAATCGTTTATGAAAACGAACGGGATGTCTCGGTCGTGCCATTCAAAACACTGCCTATGTATTAAGACACGTTTGCTTGTTCTAAACAGTGTCCATAGTGACGGCGTCAAAGGTCGACAGTGTTTATGTGTGTGGGGGGCTGCGTGTGGGTGGGTTAACGCGCTGATTGTGAATTTTGAAAATTTCTCTCTCAATCCTGTCAGAAAAGGAGGGAGGTAAAGGAAACAAATGAAAAATAAATAAATAAAATAAAATAAATAAATGAGAGGCTAGGGAATCATAAGCACAGATATAAGGAGTTATACTGCTCTGCATTCCAGTCACCAGCCTCCAAAAGCAAGTGAACAGAGTTAGAGAGAGAGAGAGAGAGAGAGAGAGAGAGAGAGAGAGAGAGAGAGAGAGAGGTCACCAAATGAAAGTCACAGCGTGGCTGAGAATGGAAATATGGGGAAGGTACATGTGGAGGTGGCAGGCTCTTGGTGGTGGTGGGCCTGTCGTGAGACAGACAGGCCGAGGGTCAAGCGTGGGCCTGTAAAATGAATTACACTGTCAGGTCAAGCCAGGGCCCTGACTGACTGCCTCTCGCCCATCGGCCCACGCCCCACGCCCACTCCCTCTCCCCCTCCCCCTCTCTCTCTCTCTGCCGCCCCGATCTCAACCACGGCCTGCCACAGCACCCAGACAAACGGCTTCTCCATGCAACATGCCTTCTTTAATGATGATGCATGGCCATAGGCACAATTGGTTAGAATTGGGGTATGTGTGTGTGTGTGTGTGTGTGTGTATAAGGGGGGGGGGGGTGTTGAGAGCTGTGACAAGCCATTTGAGGAAGAGGAAGGAGACCACCTAAAAGTCTGGAAGGACCTATCCAAACAGAGATCTGTCACAGATGCTCAGGGTGAAAATGAGAGAAAAGAGAAAAAAAAGTAAAGAGAAAAAAAGAAGAAAGAAAAGAATCACACTGAGTTTTCCTAAGAAAGCATTTGTGAAAATGAATAAGCGAATCCTTTCCAGACCTCTGTCGGCAACTTTGGTGTCTCAATCTTACGGGGTGTTTTTTTTTTTTTTTTTTGGTGTCATATTTTCAGAACTGATTTCTCTTTTCTATGTGAAGGAGAATAATTTAAAACACCTCCTACCCCCACCTCCAAACAACTCCCACCCCCCCCCCCCGTCTCTCTCTCTCTCTCTCTCTCTCTCTCTCTCTCTCTCTCTCTCTCTCTCTCTCTCTCTCAGTCTTTCTGTTGCAGTCTTCACAGGTCTCAGAGAGAGAGCAGTAGGAATGTGTGAAACCCAAAGCCAAGAGTGGCAGACATCTCTCTTTACACATCTGGCTGTGTTTGGACTTTACACCAGCAGCGGGTAAAATTGCTCCCCACCGCAGGTGTCTTCTATCATTTTCCTTTGTCATTTTATCCCGACGTTCAAGAAAAAAAAATCTCTCTCGCAGAATCAAAAATTGAGAAAAACAAAACAACTTGTGAGAAAGAAACAACATTGGCTTAGCCTCTAGTGGGAAAGGAAATCCTCTTGCTTCAAAATGACTGTGAAACCAGGAACATTCCAAAAAGCCCTTGCCTTTGGAGAGCAGCACAGAGGCATTGTGGGTGGGCATGTTTTTTAGAGCCATGATTGGCTGGAAATGCCGTACCTGTTCCTGGCGCTCCAGCCAGCGGTCTACCATGGGGTGGTTGGCACTGAGGGAGGAACGAGCGCTCTCTCTCTGGAACTGGGAGGACCAGGCCGCGGCATCCCGGGGCAAACTGCGGTACGCGTCCATTCCTTTACCCTGAGAGGAGGAGGGAGAAGAAACCACGGCAACAATGGGTCCGTACATGATTTAAACAAAACATGCTACGAAACAGTCCAATAGCTCAATAGCTTAGTCTAATGAAGACTTTGTATATGAAAGAACAAGAGGTGGGGGTGTCACTGCTTTAAAATGACAGTGTTTAGTTAAGTTCAGTTACACAGACTTGTACAATTTACAAGCTGTAGTATATGATCTTATCAAAATTAAGGTAGGGAAAGAAACAAAGCACCAATTCATTATATCTATAGTCAACATGAGAAATGACTGGAAGCGTATTGGGGGCAGGGGGTAGGGGTGTAAAATTTGATGCCAAACTGGGTAATGTAAATAGCAGGACGGATTAGAGCAGCGGTAGCATGTCCCTGCTGCTGTGACAGGCAGTCCAAACAGAGGGCCTTTATTAGCTACACTGTGATTGGCAGTTGTAACACACTTATTTTGGTTATTTTGGACAAGAGCCGCTCAACAGCTCTATTCAATCTTATTTTGCCTCCTGATTTCCTTTCTTCACTAATACGGGGCTCGATTACAAAAAAAAAAAAAAAAGAGGCCAAAGCAAGTTCTAACGTTATACAACATCATATTTTCACTGCAGTGAACCCAAGCCACTCGAACCCAATATTCACTTATTACATTTACACAAATAACACATGGGAGGAAGGTTGGTTATTCTCTTTCCCACCTTTCTTTTTTTTTTTTTTTTTTTTTTTTATTGGGATAATCAGCACAGTGAAGCTTTTGGTGGCTACCTAAATCTAAAAGAATAAGTTAGAACAACAGCGTTGAATCAGCTAGGACACAAAGATTGTGTGTGTGTGTGTGTGTGTGTGTGTGTGTGTGTGTGTGTGTGTGTGTGTGTGTGTGTATGAGTGTGTGATAGTAAGGGTATGTGAATAAGCGTATGTGTGTCTGAAATGATCTCAGACATTCTGTGGTTCTCCTATTGTAAAGCAAGCCATGTGGTTTACGGGGACTCAATATGGTGTGACGAGATTGTGGTAAACCAATGGACATAAAGCAGACAGGAACATAAAATGTAACGTTAGGGGTCTCAAAAGATGGCGGCTGATAACCATTCCAGTCCCAGACACAGCACAGGACTGAGGAAAGGGCCCTCTTTAATTTTACAGCCTTGTAAATGACGTCGAGAATTTAGGCCAGGTGACTGTAAATCAACAGCAGGATATGTACTACGGCCTCTGCAATTGTCATTTAAAAACTGAGGAGCAGGAAGACTGGGGTGGGGGGGGGGTGGGGGGTGGGGGGGTGAAGAGCGTAGAAAAAGAGAGAAGAAACTCTTTAGAAGCTATTGATAGCAAACACAATGGGGACTTCTAAGGACCAGGTGTCTCACAGACAGAGGTGTACCTGGGGGGGGGTGAAAACACTACCAGCTGCTCCATTTGGTCAGGCTGAGAGTCACAATCTGTGTGTTGCAATTCTATACATACAGGTGTTTACATTTAATATTGTATTTTTAATTGTGTGCGTGTGTGTGTGCGCTCGCATCTCTTCTTACTGTTAGTGTAATTAAGTCAGTTATGTTGTATCCTACCCCACACTCATATTTCCATATGGTTCATAAGTGTCATTTCAAAGGGAATGTGGAGGCATATACACTTCCTCTGTAGAGGAAAAGAATTTCAGACGGTCCCAAAAAAGCTAAGCCTTTTCATATCAAAATCCTGACAGCCCTTGGGGGTCGGCGGAGCGGGTGGGCATATCAACACAGAACAGACCTTTCTAACACCTTGAGCCTTGACATTTTCCACAAATAAACACAAACTCCAGCAAGGAACACAGGAAAATAACAGGTAAAAATAACAGCTTAATTCTCTCTCTTTTCTTTTTCCCCACCCCATCCTGTCCATTCTTTCATGAGAGCGTGGTGTACGATTATGGAAGCAGCGACAAGCAAAGTGATTCTAAATGGGATTACGAGAGAACCACCATTCAACGCGTTAATCCCATCGTGCGCTACCGCGTCACTCTCTGAGCACTCCATCTTCGCCCTCTAGACCCCTCTTCACTTTTCATTCCAAATACCACCATTTCAGTAGCGCTGACGGGCCTGAAGTCACGCCAAGAGGGCACCCATTTTGAAAAATGTATTGTATCCTTTTGCACAGGGCAGCAAGGGGACAATGAAGCCAAGAGGGAAAAGAGAGAGAGAGAGAGAGAGAGAGAGAGAGAGAGAGAGAGAGAGAGAGAGAGAGAGAGAGAGAGAGAGAGAGAGAGAGCGGTCCCTTAGATTCATTTCCAGTGCATGACACTGACATCAGAAGTCAACTGCTGAATACATGGACAGTGTTGACAGTACAAAGAAACATTCTCCTCCCTGTCTTTTACAGATTACTGACTAACTTCCAGGTTATAGCCAGTATCAGAGAACAGCTCGATGAAACCGACTCATAGAGGGTATGAGAGGTCATAGTTTTGGCAAACGCTCCCAAAAAGGCTATAAAACATAAAGCGGATCAGCTCTCCAGGAAATGCCCTTGCAGTTTCCTTTTCCGATACGAAAGCCAATATCAAACATTTGCTCCCCATATGTGGCCCAAAAAGCTTCCACTAACATGTAATCTTATGTAATAACTAATACGTAAACTTAGCATTCCCTACAACAACATTAGATTGCCAAAAGTAAAGCGATATTCAGGGGATAATATAGAGCAAGCTGATGAAGGCTATAAAAGAAGCCATATTCCACAGCCTCATGCCAAATAAAAGATTAATCTTTAACAGAGATTAAACTAATTTTATTGAGGACTTTTGATATTTAACGTCAGGTGATATGATGAGGTGCAAACCAACAGTGACCGCACCGAAAATAATGACGGCTCACGGACCAATCAAAATCGACCTTTCAGCAATGCAGTAGAATAAACAGACAAAATACAACTATGTGTTTACATAACATCCAAGAAAGCACTTCCTACCTCCAGCAATTCTTACCACCAGTATTACCCATACAGCTGAGGGACCAATGCATCTATGATACAGTGACAGGGTTTAGGCTGAGAACATTCATGGAAACTTACCTTGCGTTCTAAGCTGTTGGTTCCACTGGTATTTTTGGTGTTGGGTTTTAGGAAGCCTGCAGTGGTTGACCAGCGAGTAGGGTTCTTTCTAGAAGGTTCTTCGGGCTGCATCTGGCCCTCCGCAAGGGCAACCAGAGCTGGGTCACTACTGCGGCGGACATGCAGCGGCATATCTGTGGAAAAGAAAAGAGAGAAAGGGACGTTACTATCAGAAATTTATCATCCATATTTCTTAGAGCACATCGGCGGATGGCTTTAGGCATAGCACATCAAAAGCGCATATCCAACACGGGCTTGTGGGTAATGTTTACCGCGTCCTTCTTCAACAGCTTTCTCCCCTGAGGAGCGTCTAGCACAGAGCTGGCGCCGCGTGACACAGAAAACATCGTTACGTTCCTGTCAGACACACAAAGCCAGGCCTCCTGCGAGCCCTGGCGAAAAACTGGCTGCGGCTGTTGTGCAAGGCGTTTAGCTCGGCTTGTCTGGTGACAGGCAGACAATGGCTGTGAAAAGAGAGAGCTGTCCCCAAGCTCCTGTGCCGTAATGGCTTTGAACCATAGGGCAGGTATCACGGAGAGACAGGCCAGTCACTGTGGGACCACAGAGCTTCTAATACCATCAGAACAGACAGTACAAAATATCCTCTGTACATTTTCAAATACTGTTTTAAGTTTCAGGTTTATGTTCATTTGTATAGCAATTTTTTACAATCAAAAATTGTCTCGAAGCAGCTTTACACAGATCAGCGGGACAGTGAAAGTGGCAAGGAAAAACTCCCTGGGAGGAAGAAACCTTGGGAGAAATCAAGACTCAACAGGGGGAGCCCATCCTCCTCTGTCCATTGTGCTATCGGTTTGTGATGGAAGTATCATTTTAAAAAAGTAAAAAAAGACAAGGAGGTAGAGTAATGCTCTGTTCATGCGTTAGTTTTACAATACGAGGCTGATGGTCAGCTTGATTCCTTGGTGACTAATATTCGCATTTATCAGACATTAAACCTGGAGGAGGGGAAAAAAAAAAAAAAAATATATATATATATATATATATATATATATGAACCAGTTTGAGACTGCCACATTCCCTAACAGGCCCAGGGTACTCTTTCTGCTTTAAAACTGTTCTGACTCTCTGACCAAGCTGGCTCCAGGTGTCTTTCCAATTTCAATTTCAGAGAGCATCACAGGCACCTTCCGCTGACTGTTTGAAGGCATGCCAAAAAATTTGTTGCTAGACAAGTGCATTCACCTACACTTGTGGTTGAGTAGCTACAGGCAGGGACCATACCACTTGGCATGAGAGCAGAGGGGAGAGTTAAAGTGTGTCTGGGAGTCAGTGGTTTCTTTGGTCCTGAAGAGGCCATATGGATCCCGTTTATGACTTGTTACGACGATGCTTGGTACATCCATAATTATGCAAATCTCCTCGGCAACCACCTGTCATCTTTCAACAGTTACCCAACTTAGCATATGCCCACGTTCTGCGCGCCATCTGATTTGCAAAACCCCGCATATGGTGGTGTTAGTAAACAGGCATTTCCCAAAGTGCTGGACTTTTCTATTCTTCTCCTCGCCATAGTGACCACAGGAGGAGAACTTTGGAAGGAACTTGTTGCTCCTCACAGCTGTGGGGAGAGGAATTTGGTTTAGCCACAAGCTCCTCAAAAGCCAACGGGGTCCGAGCGGCCTCTCAGCTGTTATTCTTAAATTACGTTCCAGAACTCAATAATGATTTTTAATACACTTCCCGCCTGTCAGTGCTCAGGTTCACGTCTAGTTCATGGGCTCTAATGACGGGCCCCTCAGCGCGAGCGTAATTGTATCACTCCATACCATGTCCGGGATTACATTCGATAATTAGTTCTGAAGGCAGCACTACCAAAAACACAGAACTGAGGAAGAGAAGTAGGAAAAAAAAACAGCAAAAGATCAACTGACATCTGTATCAACCCAGGTTTGACCCTCATAAATTTCATTACCAAGTGCTAATATCAGACAAGTAATTAATGAGAGCTGGCATGTCCTGCAGATAATGTGCTTTGGTGCTACCAACTGGAGCTCTGATGTAGTCAAAGAATCAAAGAACATAAAAGTGTGTCTGTGAGTAGTAAAAGGATATAGTTTTTTTTTTGTGTTCTGGGCAGAGCTGGCCAAGTCTGCCCTAAGCCTCTGGACCCTGAATGGATTTTTTTTTTATTCCTGTCTTTTCGTTCAGGTCTGAAGAAGACCAAGCGAAGCCTTGGGAATTCCTCATACCGGAGGCGGTGGAGAGACGACGGGAAACAGCCAAAATATTGACCAGATGCTTCAGGTCGTGGTGCAGATGGAACCTTAGCAAACGCAGAGGGAGGGGAATAACTCTCCACAGATCTCGGTCTTTCTTTAAACTGCCCCTTGGTATGAATGTGCGCCTGAATGTGTTTTCACTGTGTGTCTGCCCTGTGATGGACTGGTGGCCAGTCTAGGGTGTTTTCCCGCCTTTTCCCAGATGAGTGCTGTGATAGGATCTGGCACCCCGCGACCCTAATTAGGATAAGCGGCTTGCAAAATGAATGAATGAATGAATGAATGAAACAGCATCATTTGCATTAATGTCAAATGGTTGTTTACAGCAAAAAAAAAAACAACCCTTCAGTGAGCTAAACTACAGCAATCAAATAAAACTTCCAAAACACAGTTGCAGGAACCTTTGCCAAGACCAAACTCAGATGTGCTGCACACATACATTACATTCAGCTGAATCTTCCAACGTGACTTACAAGTGGGAAAAACATAAAGTCTGAGCAATCATTCCTGTTGCTTCAAACTAAGTGCTTTTCTATTTTGTTGGTCAAACGAGCTGGGATGTTTATACTATGTGTAAACCCAGTAGAAGAACTTTCTTTGGGGGACCCATTTCATTCACCTCTCTCCAACTGCAGAACGCACATTAACTACGCTCTCTCTGCTCCTACCCACCCCTTCTCCTCTCTCCCTTTTACCCACTCCACACTCCAGCCAATACTTGCTCCTAATGTGAGATCGGATTAGCTCTCCAGCCGCAGAAATAGTCTTCTCCTCGCGTTTTAATAACCTAGACGACCACTTAAAGTCGAGCGGCCCATCGATCTCAGGTGTGCTATGGGGACGCCAAGGGTCTCTAATGAGATGGAGGCCCAATTCCCTGCTCCCCTCAACACGGGAGGATAAAACACTGAGGACGCGTGACGTGGGTGATCTGGTCTATCCACCCTGATGCACCTAATCCTCAGAACCCCTTTCCCCCGGTTCATGTTTGAAAGAATAATCAACCCCTCTATCTGCCTTGGGGCTGTATGCACACGTGCATTGGAGACTGCATAAAAAAAGTCTTTTGTTGAATATGGAACTCAATGACAAACTCTTTTGACAGATAAAACATGCAGTGCTGCTGTGCTTATATATGTTGAACCAGTATTCAATGGCTCAAATTTCATGATTTACATATCCTTCCCCTGTATTCAGCTATCTAAAAACAGCTTTATATATGGTACATCTTCATATCACAGTGCATAAAACAATGTCATCTCCAGATCATATCACATATTATCCATCAAAAAGGGGGAGGGGGAGCTTCTCAGCCTTCCTGAATCAGCACTAATAACATAGTCTACTCCCAGTTCTATAACACACAAAAGCTCTCTACCGCATTAGTCTAAGCTTCCAATCATTTCAATCGTACAGAGTGAGACCCCATTTTGCCCTTGTGTAGCCAGTTACCTGGCAGAGGAAAGAGTCCCTGACTGGCTGTCTGTAGAAAGTAATGGAGACAGGAGCTTAAGCTTGTGAATACTGATCAGCCTTACAAAAGGACAGTGGTGAGAAGTAAAATAACAGAACTAAAGGGTAGGGAAAATATCTAATTGCATTTTCCACTTCATTCTTCTGAACTCTCCAGATGACCGAGTCAGTCAAGGTGCCACTGCGTGGATCCTTTCAGACAAACAGAATTTGACCTTGAGTTTTAGTTAAGCCCCCCCCCCCCCCCCCCCCCCCCCCACACACACACACACACACACACACACACCACCTGACTCAAAAAAAAAAAAAACAAAAAAAAAAAACATATGTAGTTTCTGAAATAGAACTGGACTAAAATCATAAAGTTTTGAAGGTTTTTTTTGTTTTGTTTTGTTTTGTTTTTTCAAGTAAAATGTCAGAGTGCGGTCTATACCGATATCCTTTCAGGACTGAAAAAGGATCTCTTTAAAACAGTTCTGAATGGCTAAAAATTTGCCTTTGTCACTAGGGTGCAAAAAGTCCCCCAGCACGAAACAGAGATCTTTTTTTTTGGTGGGAAACTTTTTCATGGCAGAACCAAAAGAATGGATACATATAACTTGGTAGTTAGTTTAGGTTGAGGGGGTGGATGGGGGGTTGGTGGGGGCAAAAAAGACTGATATTTGCCAGAAAACAATGCTTTTTTTTAGCTTTTGATAATGTACAGTAGCTTTGAAAGTTTGGCACAGTCTTTTTAAGTATATAAACATAAGCCTTTGACCTTTGGAGAGACTGAAGGAGGCCAGGAGGGTCTTTGAGGAAGCACTTAAGAGCAGCGCGACAGAGAGAGTGAAAGAAGAGAAAAGCCTAAATAAAGCCTGGAACAAAAAGCACCCGTTATGGACAACAAGTCAGTACAAGCAATATAAGGAGTCTGCACAGGAGAGAGAGCACGAGGTTTGAAGGTGTAAAGTACGAAGGTGACAGGTGACAGATGGAGAGAGAGAAAGAGAGAGGCAGACAAGGACATGCATACTCTATTCCTCCAATCGTGTCAAACCTCTGCGTGCGCAGTGAGTCACTGTGGGCGAGTCTAAAACCTCGGCCTTTGACAGGGCAGCAACAGGGAATGGGCCCAACGCGTAACAACATACTACAGTGTGTGTGCTTTATGTCCACAGGAAAGCCAAGTCAAAACTATATGTGCACTGTACATTTCTCTGAGCAAGAGAAAGCCATGACATCTTGGCATTCTGCAACATATTCAGTTCACAGAGGAGAGGACAAATTGCTCACCACCAAAAATGGCTTGTTTGGCGCAAATGCTGGTCTGTTAATTGGGTTCATCAGTGTCAATCCAGCAGTAAGGTGCTACACAAAGCCATCTCAGTGACGGTGAAGATGCAAGGTGAGCAGCATTTGTCAGAAGCAATTATGGTTTGCCATACAAAGAAGAATGGATGAGTTTTAGGGGGAGTACAGAATGATGGACAGATACAGGCAATAGAACACCACAGCATTGAGTGTTTAGTGTTTCTGAAAGCAGAAGGGAGGAGGTGTACGACAAATGGTGTGTGTGTTGGGGGGGGGGGTAGAGAAGGAGAAGGAGAAAGAGAGAGAGAGAGAGAGAGAGAGAGAGAGAGAGAGAGAGAGAGAGAGAGAGAGAGAGAGAGAGATGGGGGAAATCAGAGCACCTTTCCAAAATGAAGCCTGACTCATCTGGGTCAATGTTTTGGGGGACAGAAAACACTGTTACGAGGGGGTGGGGGCAGTTAGCACGACACTTGGTTGCAACGCCCCAGCAGCCAGACAGGTCTAGTGAGTTTGGAATGTGTGTCCCCTCTTCTTGAGGGGCTCCTAATCAACAAAGCAAACATATCAGCCTCCCCGAACCGGGTACAACACCCTAATGTAAATATCATGGCTTCTTCATTACTACTTTTAGTCTTGAGACCCAGACAGTAACACTAGGCAGAGACAGATTCTCAGCCTGTTTTATTTGAAGTGTCGCAGCATTTCAAAACTGCAGGACCGACAGAAAATGCAAGGGTCAACATGGTGGAAAGTTCTGCAGACGTAATGAGATTTCTCTAAGGATTCCATGGGAAGCTGGATTTTTTCTTTCATCTCATCATTCCACCCTTCCAAAAACAAACCTGAGAGGTAAAACCTAAGAGGGTTTTTTTTTTTTCTTCTTCTTCTTCTTTTTTTCTTTTCCCTCTTTCAAGATGAATATTAAGTCTAATTTTAAAAACAGGCTTTAATCAAACTCTACAAATCAAAGTTTATCAAGTCTATTCCAGAGCTACACACATTCTCATTTCATACATGAGGGATTCATATAGGTCCTCTCTGACCCATATTCAAACAGAACACAGTCATACTGCACAAATGACTTCATTCCACATTATTAGCCTTTGTTTATGCTAAAATAAAATTCTGGTACAGAAAGAGAGAGAGAGAGACCCTCTGTTTAACAGGCTGATAGAAGCCCTGCTCTTTGGGCCCAGTCGGAATTGGCTATTGAACTGTCTGCTATGCACTTGATTAGAGTTATCCATGAGACCCGTAGCCCCAGCTGGCCTCACGTAAATATGCAAACCCTACGCATCTTGAAAACACACGCCAAGAACGTTCCGATCTATTGGATATAAAGTCAGTAAATTGAAGGAAATGAGGACGGATGTCTTTTAATTCACAGCAGAAGATGGGATGAGGGCAGAGAAGTGAAAAAAAAGGCAGAAGAAGAAGAAGAAGTTGCCTTCATAAAGACCATGATGAAAGAAAATATGTGATTAGGAAGAGAGATCGCATTGACTGGAAGCAGAGACAGATGCTTCTGTGGTGAACACACATATTGTGGATACAGACACCATTTCAATCTGTCATGTGGAGTAATGGCTTATCCAAAACTCTTATTTTAGATCAAGGAGAAGGAAGAGGTATGACTTGCGGGAAGATGGAGGGATAAGAGGCGAACAGATATATATATTTATATATATAAGAGGTTGAGCAATTTGACAACTGCTAAAATGGCTTCACATGCAGAGATGGTGCAGAGCTTTGAGAATCCTTTGGAAGGAGGTCTGAGAGCAAACCAGGAACTAGAGATTCAGTGCCAGATGTAACAGGGCTGGACCAATTCTTAAAGAGGGTGAGGAGAGAACACTGTTTGATCAGAGAGTACGAAACACTACTTTATGATGGTGATGATGATGATGATGATGACTATTATTATTATTATCATTATTATTATTATTATTATTATTATTATTATTATTATTATCATCAGAGTGTGGTTTGCGTCATCTCTGGGTGGGTTCATCCCAACCCAGATTGTGGTGTGATTTTAATTTTGCAATTTATCTCCCACAGTTTCAATTACGAATCATCATGAATGAGGTGACATGAAGGACAGACGGAAAATAAATAAATAAATAAATAATACAAGAAACCTCCTCTCAGACAACAGCCAACAAAACAGACAAGACTACAGATAGACGGGGGGACCCAGACAGACATAAAAACAGATACTATAAACATTTGTTTGAGGGAAGGAGGCTGCACCAAAGAATAACATTGTAAAATCAACAAAAAGCATAAAGGAACTGTCCTTCCTGTAGTATGTTCACGGAGGAGGAGAAAGCTGCAGACAACATTTGTCAGAATACATTACAATTGCATTTGAGCTTTTAAGGTGAGGGACTTTGGTTTCAAAGACATTGTGTTGATGTAGAAACCTAGGCCTTGCTCTTTGGTAAAACCCTGAACATTGTCAAATCAATTATTCTTTCCTTTCCAGAGTGGACACAGATCCATATCTGGTGGTCGGCTGATGGAGCTCAGTTAAAGAAAAAAAAAAAAAAAAAAAAAAAAACTGGAATTGAGAAATGTTTTCTCAGGATCAAAGCTGTGATTTTTAAAGCCAAAAAATAGCCCTCATTTTAATGACCTGTAGGGTCTGTTTTCCCCTCATCTGTACAGATCTGGTTATCTTTCTCTTTGTGCCTACTGGGTGAGGCTTATGCATTACTAGTGATTGTGGGTATATATAAAACACACACACACACACACAATGAAAACAATGGAAAAAGTGAGTCAAGATAAAAACTCCCTCAAAGTCTGCAGGGTCTTTCTGAAGTTGTTTACTCTTTTGGGAAATTTAAGTGACATGTGCAGGTAGGGACAGAAATCTGTGCAGAAATCTGAAATAGTCAGCTTTGGAAATATTTTTGATGGCTCTCTCTCTCTCTCTCTCTCTCTCTCTCTCTCTCTCTCTGTCTCTCTCTCTCTCTCTCTCTCTCTCTCTCTCTCTCTCTCTCTCTGCCTCTCTCTCTCTCTCTCTCTCTCTCTCTCAGATTTAGAGCAGTGCCTCTGATTAAGTGTTAAGCTGCCCTCTGAGGAAGTCTGGTAGAGACAGAACAGGCCACACACCACATACACAGCTCTGTTACCTGACCATATTGTCACACACCATATACACATCAGAGGTTTGTTTAAAGTCTTCTGTTATGCCAGGCAAGCATAGTAGACAGTGTTTAATTGCAAGGTCATGATCAGCTTGTTTGTAAGCTTGACTGTGTGTGTGTGTGTGTGTGTGTGTGTGTGTGTGTGTGTGTGTGTGTGTGTGTGTGTGTGTGTCTGTGTGTGTGTGTGTGTGTGTGTGTGTGTCTGTGTGCGTGTGTGTGTGTGTGTGTGTGTGTGTGTGTGTGTGTGAGTGTGGCATGACATCAGGCTTTCAACATACTCTTTGCAAATGATCTCCCATGAAAAGCATGGAGGAGATTATAGTTTCTGGTTGCCATGGGAGACACAGCCCCAAGACACAGCCAAGAGGCAAAAAGGTATAAAGTTATACATTTAGGTACAACTTCACTGATGTCATTCAGTGCCTCAGACCAACCACGCCCCAGAGTCAACCTAGGTTCAAACAAACGCATACACATTCACCTGGCTGGTATGGAAACAAAGAATACATAAAGGCATATGGAAATAAGCATGGAATCATTAATGTCAGCTCGTGTGGTTTTAACAAAGGAAAAACAACGGCACTCAGCCTCATCATCCAATCATCTAACACCACATCAATGAGAGGGCGGAGTCTGTGCTATCACCTATTAATGAATCCTACCCATTCACGTCGGGTGTGGCTAAAAGTTTTTTTTTTTTTTTGTTTTTTTTTTGTTTTTTTCCCAGACTAAGTGCTGATTTACTGATAATACAGAGAAGGAGAGCACTTGCCAACAGTCCTGATTTCCCGCAGTCTTCAAATCATCATGCCAAGAAATGTGGAAACGTGAGACAGAGAGAGAAAGATTTGAAGAGATACCATTAGGACAATAATGAGTTTTCTGAACAGGCAGGGATGTTCCTTTCCTCAGGCTTGCTACAACAGAGAGAAGTAGAGTCAAGTTTGATGGGACAGCACTCAGCAGAGAGAAGTAGAGTCAAGTTTGATGGGACAGCACTCAGCAGAGAGAAACAGGAGGATAAAAAAGGTGATGAGTCACTGAGAACTCTAATAAACAACATCACGTTAAATGTTGATGTAGGCGTTATCTCTCTCTCTCTCTCTCTCTCTCTCTCTCTCTCTCTCTCTCTCTCTCTCTCTCTCTCTATCTGTGTGTGTGTGTGTGTGTGTGTGTGTGTGTGTGTGTGTGTGTGTGTGCAGCATGTGGGTGTTTCTTTGTGACAAGGCCACAGGGAACGACAGACACAAAGATTTAATGCTCCCTTAGTTTGTATTCACAAAGCCGAGCACACAGAAGTGAGTGTTGCTTTGAAGTCGGCCTTTGAATTAGAGAGCTTGAAATACACACACCACATGAATGCAGATGATTCTAGTGACATTGCTAACGATCCTTTTCGATGCACAAAAGGAAGCGGTTGACAAGGCCTCTCGTTTTGTCTCAATGTGACACGGGTTTCATCCAGCAAGAGAGCCAACCATTTGTACACAATGATTTATTTTCATAACTCTTTAACTCACTGATGAGATGTGGTGCGGAGTTGAAAGACCCTGAGGTGATCTGGAGCCTGGATATATGACCCATAATCACAACCAATTGAGGCACTGTACAGGACCGGGGAGGGAGGGGGGGGGGGTAGTTGGAGGAAAACGAAAACCTGAAAATGTGTTAGCACCGCAGTAATGTGTTTAGTGATTTTCTTCATGCTCTAAAGAAATGAAATGGAAGCGTTAGCGGCACAGAGACAGTTTAAATGAGAGAGAGAGGAAGGACAGTGTGAATTTGCTAAAGATATTACTGCTGTGATTACTGGGGTTTCTGTGAAACAGGACAATATTGATAATAATGGAAGCTGCTAAAATATGAAGTCCATCTCAAGTCTGATGTAGCCAAAAAATAAAAAAAAAGGCTGTGACACTTTTTCTTCACCAAGAGCTCATTATGTTCTGTATCCAGCAGAATCTTCTACTCACGCATCCTTCATAACCCAAGAGAGAGTTGAGGTGAGGTGGAGGGGAGAGAGAGAGAGAGAGAGAGAGAGAGAGAGAGAGAGAGAGAGAGAGAGAGAGACATCGCACAAGGCTGAGCCACCAGACACACACACACACACACACACACACACACACACACAAACACACACTTACATACATAACACACTGTTCCTATACACCTAGACACAATGACTTTTTCATTACCATTGATCCAAACATATTTATCCTGGACTAAAGAAATCATTTTTATTCATGCACACTTTACATACACCTGCTGTGTCTATACACACCAATCTCTATCCTTACCCATGTTCTCACTTGTTAGTCCCAACATCACACACACACACACACACACACACACACACACACACACACGCACACACAGTCCGTAAGCCTGGGAGGGAATTTTCCCCCTTTTCAAGCGAACGTCACACTTCATTACAGCATCAGTTTCATAACTGTTTAATGGTGTCAACGGTTACAATAATTAACCATAATAAGCTTTAGATTAAAGGCTGGCACTTTTATAGTTTCATGACTAATAGTCTGATTTAGGCAAGCATTGCCGCCCACTCCTGCTACAGTTCTGAACTGTGGAGCCAACCGCAGCCGTTTGCATTCATTTACACACAGAATCTAATGGAAGCACAGCCGATGATTAAGATGTGACATAATTGATAAACTCAGATGCTAACTCTCTTCACACAAAGGCAGTTCAATGTCACAGGCCGGCCTTAAAATGGCATCACTGAAAAAAAGCTGAGAGGCTGAACTGTTGAGTTTGAAAGGTAGAATGCAGCCAAGAAAAGAAAAGAAAAGAAAGAAGAAGAAGAAGAAGAAGAAGAAGAAGAAGAAGAAGTAAATGCTAAAAGTTTAAGGCTACGTATCATCTTAAAATTTGGACTGACTTCATAAATAGTTTTGTAAAGGGTTTATAAATATGTAATAACATGTTATTGCTACTACATCCTCCAACAGTTGTTTCCCTTTTCCTTTCGGCTGGCGAAGTGGAGAATGGAAGTGATGCAATTCTCCTGGGACAACCTGGTTTGGTGATAAGGCAGAAGTACCAACATTTTCACTATTTCCCCAGTCACCTCCAGGGAGTTCTAAACTGTTTAGCATGTGGGAAAAAAGCTCAGGTTTGGACTTTAAGAAAATAAGCAGTTTGTCCTCAACTCACACTTTCTAGAACTCTCTTAGAAGTGAGAAGAGAGGGAAAAAAAAAACAAAAAAAAAAACAAAAACATCTAAATAAAATGAAAGAAGCAATCAGATATTTCAGCTATGCTTATCAATTTCCCCTCAAACCTCACGGTATTAGTGTTTGCTGATCGTATCGCAAACCCCTGCCCCTTAAATGTGAGATTGAGGGGAGAGTCTTTGGAACAGAACGAAAAGGGAGCCAAAGATGGAGGGATAGAAAAAGAGAGAGGGAGAGAGAGAGAGAGAGAGAGAGAGAGAGAGAGAGAGAGAGAGAGAGAGTCAAAGAGAAGAGATGACAATCAGCAAATCTGTAAAATGGAATGACCTGTTTGTCATTTGCCACCATCGACTCCAGCAGTCCATTCGTACGCTCAAATAAGCAATCACAAAGTTAGGATATTCACTCAGTCTGGGAACGAAGACAGTCGCCAGGGTACAGAGGATGATATATTAAAATGCATTAAATGTACTACAATTGACTCTCTCTCTCTCTCTCTCTCTCTCTCTCTCTCTCTCTCTCTCTCTCTCTCTCTCACACACACACACACACACACACAGAACACCTTAAAAGTTTAATCCTTTGCCAAGAATATTCAGTTCAAAAGTAATTTGCATAAACAATATTCTCCCTCCACCTCGATGAAAGCTTTACTGTTGTTGTTGCTGCTGTTGTTGTTTGAGTCATTGTGTCCCTCCATGTCCTTTAATGACTTCTACCAGGCCTAGATTGGGGGGAAGGAGGCTACTTCCTCAACCCCTCTCCACCAAACCCCCCCCACCCCCCAACCGGCGGGCCGCAGAGAGCCAAATTGATTAGATAAAGACTGGGCTGCCTGTAGGTGTCCGCACTTTTCCCCACAGGCAATCTCGTAATGGCTGACGAGGCCGGCGTGTCACCACTGTGATTGGTCGGTGGGATAGGGGAGGGCCGGTCATTTGTCACACCATTGATATTCTCTGGCAGCAGAGGAGACGGCCGACGGTTCGTCAGACTGGAGCCGCGGCTCTGAGCACGGAGCGGCGGACTGACAAAAAAAATAAATAAATAAAAACCTAAAAAATCAACCCCTGAGCTACAGCATCCAAACAGCAGGCCTCTATTGAACAGATTAATAATTTCATTTCTTCCTCTTGCACAATTGTGTGTGTGTGTGTGTGTGTGTGTGAGTGTGAGTGTGTGTTTGCAGTGGTTTTTATTATTCTTGGTTTGTGCTTTTTGATCTGCTTCCCACCTGGTTGAGGGCAATTTGTTTGGGCTGTAGGAGGGCTGACAGCCCCCTGTGTGGTAATGGTCTGCACTATAATAACTTACAACCAATCAGATGCCCCGATGCATGATGGAACGGCAGATTGGAGCAGAAAGAGAGAGAAAGAAAGAAAGAGAGAGAGAGAGAGAGAGAGAGAGAGAGAGAGAGAGAGAGAGAGAGAGAGAGAGAGAGAGGAGGAGGAGAGGCTTAAGAGGTTCAGGAGGAGCTCCAGAGAGGGAGGCTGTATGTCGTCTGGGGTGCCCCAGGGCAGTGCACCTTAATGCAGCACACGCCTTCACTAATGAGTGCCTGCTCCTCCAGAACCACCAGGGAGTTCACTACCCCCGAAGATCATGGGCCCTGTGCCAAGCATCTGCCCCGAGTCTCCACATACACACACACACACACACACACACACGGAGAGAGAGAGAGAGAGAGAGAGAGAGAGAGAGAGAGAGAGAGAGAGAGAGAGACTCACAAACTCGAGCCGAAACATATCCCAGAATGTTCTAACATGTCAAAAACAGATGGAAATCCAAAAAAGAGAGAGGGCACATGCACTCTTTCTTAAGATACAGCTATGTTTTAAACATTCCAAACTTTTCTGTGACTTCCTCTAGACGCCAGAGCTTCTAGACAATTATGAAAACATTATGTTCACTGATACAATACACATCTCATCTCCAATCTAATTACCACTCGCCTGAAGAGAGAGAGAGAGAGAGAGAGAGAGAGAGAGAGAGAGAGAGAGAGAGAGAGAGAGAGAGAGAGAGAGAGAGACATTGATAACATTTCAAAAGGTGACTATGTCAGATATCCATAATTCCATGCTTTAGCAGACTAGGGGAGCCCATGAGGGGTCAGAGATGTAATTTAAGATCAGATTCTTGTTAGTGCTGGAGGTGATGTGTTGGATGTGTTGGTCTGAGTCTGCAACGTGCTTCTGTCTGCTCTGCAAACACAATGCAAACATCCCTTGACACTCTAATTAAACACACTCATACAATGGAGCTTCTCCCTAAACAAAGACAGAGTATAGAAGAGACAGACGGAAGGGGGAGAAGTGCTGTAATCATGTAGAGTGGAGAAGACAAACTCTGTAATTTAGTCACGCAAGGTGATCAAGTCAGACACAGGGGAGAAAAGGAGACAGAGACAAAGAGAGAGAGAGAGAGAGAGAGAGAGATGGGGACTTGTTGACACTCAGGAGAAAAGTGCTACAAAGCAACAGAATAAAGATAAGAAATAATGTAATGTATATCTATGGGGCGATCCGAGTTATCTTCTAGCTAAACACTACTGCTTGCTCGTAATATGAAGTGCCTGGTATTGGGTCAATATTTGTGGCGAGGAATCGATTTTATAATGTGTCCAGTCTGAATGTGGACTTAATCACTGATAGGGTTCAGAAAACAGGACTATTTAATCCAAGGGCCAAGATCCAAACCTTATCAACACCTTATCATGGTACTATAGGTGAGCGGAGGTCTTCATGGCCAGACATCTATTAGTGGTCCATGTCAGTGTTTTATTAGCTGAAATCACATGTTGCTTTATAAATTGGAGCCCTGTAAGTGTATTGAATAGGTCTATTCAGGGACAGAGGGGAAGGATCATTAGACTAGAACATTCTCCATATGGGGCACTCAGGACTGCTACTGTAGCATGGCAGTATGTGAGAACAGAGTGCATTCATGTCTTTGTGTGTGTGTGTGTGTGTGTGTGTGTGTGTGTGTGTGTGTGTTGCTAAGACACACACGCAGGCCCAGAGAAGAATGGGTCTCCTGCTGGCATCATTCGTGTGGAAGGGTTGGATTCACACATGGGTGCGACACTGCTGTAGACGTCCCTCTGAGAGAGCTTTTGTGTGAACAACAATAAACAAAATCAATGGTTCAAAAAAGAGAGGCCTAAGAACACGTACAATTAGTTTTATTACTTTTGTGTGTGTGTGTGTGTGTGTGTGTGTGTGTGTGTGTCTGTGTGCGCGCGAGACAGAGAGAGAGATCACTTGCCTCCTTACAGATATCAGCTTACCATTTCATGCAGAACCTTTTACATTTTCCTTGCTCTGCGACAATCTCCATAAATCTCCACTAAGTGTAACAAACAAACTCTCTCTCTCTCAAAAAAAAATCTGTGGAGAGCTATCCAATATGGATTAAAATAAGACACTATGGGAGCTATGAGTCCAGGGTTTAACAGGGCCCTGTGTCCTGTGTGTGTGTGTGCGCATGCGTGCGTGCGGACAGATCCTATTGAAATATATCATGTGTCTCTTCACCATTTGCTGTTCCTTTCTTTGGCTCCGTCTCTTCATGCCTGATTGAATGTACTCCCTGGCAACGGTTCCCATGACGATTTCACCTGCCCACTCAGCTGAGTTCACTGTCAAGGTCAGTCCCAGGATACACCTTACAAAACACTCACCAAACTTTTACTCAACTTCCATTCTCTCTCTCTCTCTCTCTCTCTCTCTCTCTCTCTTTCTCTCTCTCTCTCTCTCTCTCTTTCTCTCCGTATGAGGACAAAAATGTAGCAGAATCTCATATAGATGCTAAACAAAGAGTTCGTAGTGTTTTGACCAGTCCTGTCCATTAGGAGTTGCGGCCTTAAAGGACAAACGGTGCGATGAAAAGAAAAGCATTTAGAAATGCTGGTCCAGTGCCAATGCTTTATGATACACTCCAGTCAATTACTCCAGGCTCTCAAAGGCACTTCACTGACAAACATCAGCGGTTGCTGAGTCAGCACCAGAGACAAACTGACCATCACACGGTCTAAACACATTCATAAAGCACACATAAGGCAGCCATAAATGGGGTATAATTGATAGAAGAGCCATTTATGAATCACCAGAGAAGATGACAATGTATGAGGCACTAAAAATTAGCAATATTTAAGAAGCCCAAAAAACACCCGATAGCCATAAATGCTTTACGATTGCTTATAAGCTGTTTGTTCACGTCTCATAGGTGCCTTACGAATGTGTTATGTTGTGATTGATGATTTAATGGGTTACTGGGTGAACTCACTGGTGCGGAGGGCAGAGGGAGTGACTTCGATCTCGCTGGAGTTCTGGTAGGGCTGGAAGGCTGACATGTTACTGGAGTTGAGGTCGCTGTTGAAAAGTTCAGGGCTCTGGGTTCCAGTTGAGCTGGCACTGGTCCCGTCACCGCCATGATGAGGATCCTGTTCCTCATATACCGCCACCAACTGTCAAAGAGAGAGATTTGAACGGTGAGGGAGGGCAACAAGTTCATTCATTCATTCATTCATTCATTCATTCATTCATTCATTCACTCGCTCACTCACTTTAACTTATTAACTTGTAAGTTAATAAGACAACTAGGCAGAAGGGGAAACACATATTCATACACATTCATCTCTCTCTCTCTCTCTCTCTCTCTCTCTCTCTCTCTCACACACACACACACACACAGAATTCCACGGTCACTCGTTCCATTTCCATAAGGATCCTCTCCTCCACTGCGATCCCAGGCTTATCACAGAAAACGGACTTCTCCTGATCCTCTCAATATCCAGTACTGTGAAACATGCGAGTACTGCCAGATCTCACCTCCACATCTGTGCCAACACATTGAGCCTACCAGCACTAACACATTCTGTCTGAACACTGCCAGTCTTCAGAACCATCACCATGTCAACACACGGTACAGCCGCGTTCCAAATCAGCATTTACACACTAAACAGCACACTACGAAATGTACTCCCGGCAGAAATATACATGGGAACAGATGGACATCTCAGGGAATGTGAGAGTGACTTGGAGCAGCTACAGAGCACAACTCCTACAGCTGAAATAAGGAGACAGTCAATTGCTGGTGGCTCCCAAATTCACATTTTCATTCTATTTTCATGGGTGCTTCTTCAGAGAGGGGAAAGACTTGGCACAGCCCAATTCAGGCTCATTCACAGTCAATTAACAGAGAGAGAGAGAGAGAGAGAGAGAGAGAGAGAGAGAGAGAGAGAGAGAGAGAGAGAGAGAAAGAGAGAGATTTGAATGCTGTGACTGGCAATGCCAGCAGCTTGGGCACCAGTTTTCCCCCTAACATACATACTCATCCACTCTCAGAATAATAAACACTCCAAAGGAGATTACCCTTAGCTTTCAGATGCACATTGCACTGTAATGCATGCATAACAACTCAAGTGTGGTGTAAACGGAGCTAGCAAAACTGAAGAGAGGGGGAAAAAAAAGGCCAGCAGGCATATGGTTTTATTGTTTAACCCAAGTCGAGCAGACAGATCATTTGCAATAAACATCTAAGCCTACAACACCAGAGCATGAACAAGACTGTCACCGAGAGAG
Organism: Chanos chanos; assembly: GCF_902362185.1. Taxonomy (NCBI): domain Eukaryota; kingdom Metazoa; phylum Chordata; class Actinopteri; order Gonorynchiformes; family Chanidae; genus Chanos; species Chanos chanos. Next base: position 16,622,876 of record NC_044497.1, on the reverse strand, counting down.
AGAAAAGAAAACAAAAAACAAAAGAAAACAGAAAACAAAATGCATGATCGAAAAAAAAAAAAAGGGAGCTGTTGTGTGAACTCTGTGTTTATCCAATGCTAACAACCAAGAGTACCGTCTGGTTTTCCAGCTTGCCTGTTTTCTTACTTGTTCATGACAAACTACCTGCATACAAACGAGTTTCGTTCAGAGCTGGGTATACACTTCTTTTTAAAATTTATTTATTTATCTCCCCCCCGCCCCCCCAACCCCTTTTTTTTTTAGAGAAGAATGTCTAAGTCTCTGTCTTGTTCTTTCTCGCCAAGCAATCCACAGAAAGATTCTCCGCACATATCTATATTTCTGGCTCCGTTCTCTAACTCTTTCTCCCTCTCATATGCTTTGTGTTTATCCTTTGCTATCAGGATAATTCAAACCGACGTCTCATTTGTTTCTTGAGTCCAATTAAAGCATAACGCGCAAACGCTCTACAAATCATTCAGCTGTTCCGCTGACATACAGCACTCATCACCAGAGCAACTGTTTGTCTCAAAAGAGCGATTATGTCAGCGATAGCCCACCACTGTTTAATCGTCTTGTTTTGTTTTATTTATTCGGTTATTTATTTATTTATTTATTTATTATTTTTTTTTCTTTAGACTTTTATGACTTTGTAGCACTCGTGGAAGACGTGAGAGCCCAATCAATTACAACCTTTGATCACTCTTACGGGAAAATCAACTTGAAGTGAAATCAACTCTGCATTTCTTCAGTTGCCTGAGCTTTTAGGGCTCATAACTAACCGCATGAGCTAGTTATGAGATTTGGCTTCGCTGTTTTGCTCTGCGTGATGAGCCATTTCGGCCGCAACGTTTCATAAGCCCGCTTTTCTTTGTTCATTCGTTTTTAAAAACGCATGTTGTTCCTCTAATCTGGCTGAACCAAGTTCAATAGAAAAACAAATAAATACTCAAAAGGACCATCCCTATCGAATCTCTCAAATCCGACCCCTTGAAAGCCATCAGGGCAAGTTCTAGACATCTTAGACAACAGCTCTAAACATCTTTGAAAATGACACAAACACCAACCAGTGACTGAGACACGTAGAGGCATAAGGGTACGCTTCCACTGCAGCAAATTTCGCTTCACTCTCATTCAGGTTCAACGGGGGCGAAATTCACCCTGATTGGCGAAATCGGAGGCGAATTCACTGAGGCAAGTGAATTTGAGATGGCGAATTCTGAACTTTATGTGAATGTGAACCATGACAGAACGAATCAGCTCAGTGTGTGATGTGTTTGGTATGTGACGTTCTCTAGAGAGGTGGGAGTAACAAAAAAAAAGTCTGACCAAAATGGCAGAGGCTAAAGGTTACAAGTGGCATGAAAACATGTATATGATTAAAAGATGTATGGGCAGCCATGTGTGTCTAAATCAACAGGGGTTGTTGTTTACATGTTACATGAACTTAGTCAGGTCCAGAGCTGTACTAAAAACTCTCTCAACGGCTCTGCTCAGGGCAAGTGGACCACTGCAGACCTTCATTGAAGCACTCAAACTTTTGAGTGAGGTGACTCGCTTGCAGTATTTGTGACCACCCCCCCAGGGTGAAATTCGCAAGGTGTTTCACTGCGTGGAAGGCTACGGTAAGATTTTCAGGGCGTGTCAGAAACTGGTAAAATGCTGAAGATCTTTCAGAATTAGTCTCATTACCTCCGCCAAGGTGGTTATGTTTTTGGTGTGGTTTGTTTGTTTGTTTGTATGCTTGTCTGTCTGTCCATTTGTCAGCGAGATTAAAGAAAAACTACCAGGCCGATTTTGACAAAACGTGGTGGAAGGGTGTAGCGAGGACCAAGGACGAACCCATTAAATTTTGGAGTGTATCTGAGTCATGCGGTTTATCCGCGTATTATTTCCCACTTTCGTTAACATTGTGAGACAGGGCAAAAATGAACTGAATTTGTCGTACATGCGCGAACCCGCCGCAATTACAGTGAATGGTGGGCCGCGACTAAATGTACAACAAAACATAACAGCCACCTCAAACATCACTGTTGAAACAAATGCAGCAGAATGTAAGAATGTAAGAATGTAAGAAACAGACAATGTCTAAATTATCCTTACTGCCCCCGCCCCCAAATCACAGCATATTGCACAGGCTCCCGAGAGGTGTATGGTTCTCCGCTCCTCTATCAACAGATGTGTCCTGTACAGAAAAGCCAGACAGACTGGCACACTGGCTGCTCGTTTGGGGGCGGGGGCAGACTCACCACGTCCACGGACCTGCCATGTTGGAGTCAAATTTCTGCACTGACTTGAGAGAGTGGGTCCCCTGTGCCTAATCTGAGAGGGGTGTGCCAGTATCCCACTGGTGAAGAACCTGATCTGTCCCCCATTACAAGCCATCTTCCAGTAAACTTCTCCAGTTAGAAAACGCACAAATGAACCTTGCAGTGCTCTAGCATTAAGCTACTGCCTCGTGCCCCCTGGCAGTGCTCCTTAAGTTGTTTTCACCCAGTGTGTGTCAACAGTGACGCCAATGAGAGGGCTCAGAACTCCGATCCACGGAGAGGGGGTGAAAAAAAGAAAGAAAGAAAGATTGTTTTATTTCTTTTTTATTTCTTTTGAGCGCCTTAAATCATGATACGTTCAAAATGATCCAGTCAACACAATCTAAGTTATAATTATCTCTCTCTTCATGATAAGCCTCCATAAAAGCTCAGCATGTCTCTGCGTCTAAAAGGCTGCGAGATTCTTCTATTTTACTTTCAGAGTGAAATAAACAAATTATCGGAGATGAAGCTCTTTAAAAGGTTTCTGAGAGAAAATTTTGAAAAGTTTGCGCTTGACCTTCACAGGGTAACTGCCTTAGCCTGCAGAGAGGAGATTGCTGGCTCCACACAAGCGTTCCCAATTCTGTTATCTGAGTAGTAAAAAGATATTATAGGAGGGTATTTACCAGTTGCAGGGTCTCAGTTGGTATGGAATGACTGTTTGAGTAAATTTGCCCTGAGTATTCAGCCCTGCTGGCACTCCTCCTGACTGTGAGACGTTTTCGTGCTGTTACAGAGTTCTGTTTTATGGTAGTGAGAAGATGCTCTGTTCCTGATGACCGATCCAGCGTTTCTTGTGTGATAGAAGAATCTGTCTTCTCTCACAAACACAAATGCACGCACACACATACAGAAGTGTGTGCACCCACGCGGACACACACACACACACACACAGAGAGGCACGCTTTCAACATCTTCCGCATTCACCACATTAGCCGTGGCCACTCACAAGCACCCAGGAGAAATTTTGCTTCAATTTTCCACCCTTCTGAAGCTGCTTACGCAACCACTATAAAAAGTTTACAAAAGCCAACGAGAATAAAAAAAGGGGCGGGGAGGCGGGGGTGTTGAGAATTATTCAGAGAGAATATACATACACGCGCAGTTGCATAACTAATTGAAAAGTAGAGTCAGCGTTGGACTTAAGTTTTCACAAAGTGCACTTCAGAAGATGGCATGCACCGAGTGGAGCCTGAGTGTATGCCAGCAGCAGCTGATGGGAAGAGTGATGTTTTCTGGAAATGGACATCCTGGTGAGATGTGACAACAGCACTGATCGCAGAGTGTTACACTAGGCCTTTAATTCCTCAGAGAGACAGAGGGAGAGAGAGGGAGCTTAATCAAACTCCTCACACCAAACAGCACCAATTCAACTTTCACATGGTATCTTAAAAACAGAGGGAGAGAGGGAGAGAGAGAGAGAGAGGGAGAGAGAGAGTGTGTGTGAAGTGAATGGAAGTGAGGAACAGAAATGGCAAGAAGTAAAGAGAATCTTTCTGATGCCTTTCATGTAGCATCACTTTGATCTTGGCTGAGCTCTAACAGTTGGGGGTGGGCGGAGGATAATGACAGAGGTCTCGTGCCTGACTTTACACCCATTAACACTCATACTGGAGACTGCCTGTTAATGTGGCAGGGCACACCGGCATGCTGACATACACCCTTAAGACCCCCTGAAATTCAAACGTTCCGTACACTCACAGACAACACGTCACCAATGGTCTGAGGCAAATCCACTTTCTCCGCTGCTGGAAACTTGTAATCCCGCTCCTAAAAAAAACACCCCAAAAACGAGGCGCTAATGCAGAGCAGTGAGGTAATATACGACCATCAGATTAGCGCTCTTCCCACTTTAATGCAAGGGACAGCAAACAAGATAAGACCCAAAGAGAGCCCAAAAGGGGAAAAAAAAAAGAAAAAAAGAAGATCCTTTCTCCAATATGCTCTGTTACTTAGGCGGTGTTCTAGTCACCTGCCTGCCAGCTTGCATTACAGATTCACGCCGTACAGCACCCGGAGCACAAGAAGGATTAATAAAGTTTTATTTCTCATCTCTACGTTTTTTTCCTCCTCTTCTTCTTCTTCTCCTTCTCCTTCTTCTTCTCCATCTTCTTCTTCTTCTTCTTCTTCTTCTTCTTCTTCCGTACCCTCCAACCACATTTGAGAGTCAGTGTGACTAACAGATTATGACTGTGTGATGAAAGTGGATGGCTAGCATGCTCCTGCGGCAGATGTATCATATCGAAAGAACCATAAAAGCAGCTCACCTCAGCTTGATCCTCAGTTTCTGCTAAACTCACTGACTCTCGCTCCGAGCCAAGCTGAGTCCAAAAAAAAAAAAAAAAAAAAGTCTAATTGCTCAGATAAACAAGCGGTCAGAAGTTTAGTTTGGGCTCACTTTCTCCACCTCCTTTCATCTGTTTTGGAGGGGAAACAGTAACATGCCTCAGGATGGATTAACTGAGGTGAGTCACCTTCACTTTGACAAGCTTGTCTTGTGCTTAAGGCCTAAACATGAGTCTAGCTGGCCAGAAGTCAGCATTAGCTAACAACCTGAACGAAAGAGAGGAGTATCGTAGCTATCGGCCAAAGCAGCCAAACAAATTGAGTCAATTACCGCCAACTATCACAAAGAGACACAAATACAAGACAGGATACCGTTAAAGTAAAATCATAAATGCTACATGCTTTACCAAACTACATGAAGTCAGTTTATGAGCCCATGACAGTGTCTTTATTCAAAAATGCATTACACTAATCACATCATCAGGGGAATAAATAAATAAATAAATACATACATACATAAATAAAACAGAATCCAGGTCGAGATTGCTCTGTCTCTCTCTTTTTAATCTAGCCCAAAGATCAAAACCTTTTCACAGTCAACTGCGGTATTTGAATGGATTATATGATTAGCTTTTGGCCAGTCAACAACTTCCAGAGAACTAATCCATCTTAGACGCCGATTTCCCCTTCATTCATACTTTTATTTTCAAAGCTGCAGAGAAGGAGAGATCTTCATCCAGAAAGAACTTGGCACATCTAAGACAAAAGTGCTTTTGGGGTGTGTGTGTGTGTGTGTGTGTGTGTGTGTGTGTGTGTGTGTTTCATCTGTGCAATGAAAGAACAAGGGCAAAAAAGTCGAGAGGAAAATATCTTCTTGTCAAAACTTTCAACTTTATTTATTTATTTCATTTATTTATTTATTTTTCTCCTTCAACATCCTCTTCTGACTGAAGACATATTTAGCACACCAAAGGAAGTTTCAAACAAATTAGAGGAGAAAAAGACATTCAGAAACTTCTGGGGCCTTCTGTGGTATTTGCAATACCTGTCTCTCATAAGGTTTAAAGACTTTACAAATCACGAAAAGAAAAAAAAAAAGAAGGGAAAAAAAAAAAGGCCAAGCTCGATTCATTTTTTGATGGTTAAAATGTCCACAGTGGATTTTACCTCCCGGCATGTGAAAGAAGTGACCACATCAGTGGTGCAAGCATGTGGTATCCATAAAGGCCTTGTGAATCACACTTTTGATGGAACGCTAGAATCAGTTGGTTGCTATGGGTTGTCAATTTGATGACCTCATAATCAGTTATGTTCCAAGGGAGATCCTAGTCCATTCTAAATGGGTTTCTAGCATATGGCACCACTCTCGCGGCTAACAACGTAATGCTGTTCATTCTGGCACAGGCCATAACAACAGGTTAGAGTGGTCAGTGATTCTACTGTGTAGAAAGCACCATGCTACTGAAATCGCTCAACCTAATGACTCAAGTAATCTCTCACTCTCTCTCTCTGTACATTTCCCTGCCAATTTAGAAAAATACTATCAATCAAATGCATATGCTCCATATCAAAAGCACTAAAACATGACGGTTGTTCAATATTACTAGTATATGCTGCATATATGAATGAACATGTATCACTTACTGAACAAACTGACGGGGTTTTAAACCTTTATGAGATAAAGAGATGAATGCTTAATGTTTTTACAGAGATGCAGGGTTGACAACACTGAGACAGACTGATCTTAGCTTTATCTCACTTCTCCAAGAGGCCTGTTCTTTCCCAGAATCCTTCTCTCTCTCTCTCTCTCTCTCTCTCTCTCTCTCTCTCACTCACACACACACACACACACACACACACACACACACACACATAGAGGCAGCCACATTCTCTCTCCATCTCTCCTGCCCAGCATTTGTCATCATTTAGCTCCGAAGGCATGGAGGGGTGGAATAATATTTCATCTGCCCCCTGCTTCTGAAATCTGGGAGAGCAGTTCTGGCGACTTCTTCCCCTCCTTTAAGTCCCTCTCACTTAGTGTTTTCTGAGGGAAAACAGTCTGAATTTATCCATCGACCAAAGCATCCGTTCGGGTATCTCATCGCTCTGATCCATCCCTTTATCAAAATGACAGTGACATCTGTGAAGAGATGACAAGATGTCATCTATCTACTGTGGCCTTTCCTGAGATACTTTAAATCATCTCTTATGTAACATTCTCTGCCTGATAAAGTATGAAAAAAGTACGTCTGAAGTCTGAGGTCACGTACTACTGCTCTATCCCAGGGTGAAAAGTCTTCAAAGTCACTGTGGGGTATTTTGAGCTCAGCTTTGTGTGGAGGTAGCACACCTTTTTTCTCCCCATCCATCACACTTCAACCTTTGAATATTTCATCATTCTCTCCATCCATTATTTCCATGGCCATGTGCTATTCATGCTCTTCTCTGAGTGCTTAGCGCTGTTTCTCTCCTCATTACTGTCATCAAATATTTAAACAATAGGTCCAAAACTGTGCCGCTCCAAAACCTCTGACCATTCCTAACCACAAACACAAATATATATTTAAAAAGCACTGCTGAGAGGTTAGGCCTTCCTAAGCAGCTGTCTGGTCCCACTGAGGTGACAAACTTTGGCTAAACACAGCCATAAAACTCATTTGTACAAATATATCCCAGCAGTTCTGACAACCTGTCGAAAAATAACGTATTTACACGGACAAAATCAGCATTTTTTTCTCTCTCTTTTTTTTTCCCCTTTGTGCTAGAACTTCAAACGAGCCCACGTAAGTGAAGCACCTTTTTTAAGTATAGAAGTAATAACAGGTAATAAAATAAACATTCCTTTTCTGGACTTTCTGATTTTGGTTTCATATCCGCAAAGACGGATATGGTAAGGCAGGTGATTTTAGTGCAGCGGGGGAAAAAAAAAAAAAAAAAAACAGAGCGAAAAATGGGGTGGGGGACAAAGAAGAGATGGTATTGAGAGGGAAAAGAAATATATACTCGGCAAAGCAAAGTTTAAACAGATTAGTGACTCATCCGTTCGAAATCCGCTTGGCCCGTTTTTTTTTCTTTTTTTTTGGGGGGGGGGGGGTGGGTGTGCTTGCTTTGAAGTTGTCCTGAGCTGCGAGGAGCTGAGGGAAATTATTTCAAACCCGTTTACAGCAATGTGCGTGTGCTACCTACACACTGCTGACAGAATGGAAATTCCAATACGCCTTTCCCTTGGTGCATTAATGCAATAAACCCTTGGTCATCTCTACAAAATTTTAAATCCCAATTTGTAAAGGGAAAGAAATAGCAGTTTCAGGCTTGTTTGAGCATTGCCTGCTGCATGTGGTGGTCACTGTATATATATATATAGTGACAAAAAATGCTAAACCAATTACAGGACTCTATGAGTAAAGAAAGCATGGAATTTGATACGGATCGAGAAAGGCCTGCAGCAGAAACTGCATCTCAATCTCAATTTAGGTGCAAGCAGTTTTTGCTGACGTAATCACTAATTTGCAATGCTGACTAAAAACATGGGCGGGACTTCCTCCTCTAATACTCATTATGTCCAATCACTCCTGTGGAAAAATACAGAGAGTTCTTAGCACAGTCATCCCTGTTCTTTCCATGCTACTGAACAAGGCTTTCTATGCTAACTAACAAAGCTTTTTACACTGCTGAACTAAGCTTTCTACGCCACTGAACAAAGAGAAAAGTTGTTCCCTCCACTGTGTGTCAGTAATAGATGTGAGTATGTGGTACTACATGAACAGAATAAAAGTGATAGCATTGAAGAAATTCCTTACATATTGAGGGTGACATAAACAAATTCATCATTTGAGATTCTTCCCTTTTTTCCTTTTCTTTCTCTATGTCTTTTTTTTTCTTTCTTTCTTTCTTTTTTCTTCACTATTCATCCTACTGTAAAGGAATGAGTTAATTAAAGAGCACCTTCAGGTGTCTTTCCAGCAAAATGTGCTTTTGGGAATGAGATCAATCAAATTAACCTGGTCTCCACCAACCTCTTCAGCACCCTTCAACTGCCCCTATCTCGCTGGTCCTCCACTCTCTTCCTCCATTTCTTCCCTTCACCTGATCTAATAAGACTCTTCTCTTTTCTTTATTATCTTATTCAAATGCAAACAGTGGGCTATACGTCTTCCTGCTAATGCTCACCTCTGTTACATGTATTAGCATTCCTGGCTTATAGTGTGCACATTAGAAAAACCCATAAAAAAAACAAAAAAAAAACAGCACTTTTCAGAAGATGTGCCCTTCAATGCTTCATTGGCTATGCATAAAGCCAAGGGAAAGTAATTAAAACTGCTATCCAGGGACCGGCTCACTGCTGCTGCTGCCGCTACGAGAAAAAGAGAGCGATGGAAAGAATAAATGAGAGAAAAAGACTTCAAACAATTTCAGTCTTGCTGGTGATGGTGTTGTAATGCAGGACTCCAGGCAGAGGAGGCCACAGGGGGGCTAGGCATGGAAACGTGAGGGGTCAGCCTTGACACGAGCACGGATCATCAACCGCTCCAGCCTCGTGTTGAATGCAAAACATGTCCACGCTCGGCTGTGTGTCTCGATGCCTTTTCCTCAGTTTGACGTGAATGGCCTGAGAGTAGCCAAACAGAACAGCTATGTTGTTACAGACAATTAAGAGTCACTGAAAAGCAGAGCCTGATAAACATGCAAGAGTCCAACAATTTCTGACCGTATTTGAAGATATCAGTGACTCACAATCAAATGTGAAAGAGAAGGAATTTCACTGTTGCAGTAGAAAATAATACAAAGGGAGATTGTACATCTGAATCTTATTCATTACACTGGAACATGCTACAATGTGTACCAGTGTATATTCACGAACATTGCAAAGAATCTACTCCAGTCAAAAATCCGAAAACGAAGCAGATGCACTGTCATAAACAATTCATTCATTACACAGGTACACACATCCAGGTACACATATCCAGATCCAGAAATATCCAGCCAAGTAGAAAGAGGATAACATAATGGGTTATCACTGTCTAAAGCTTACTCAATGCCAAGAGAACGACCTTCTGCTAGACAGAGGCACAAAACAGACTGAGTCACTTTGTGGGCAAGCAATGATCAGGCCTGGACTCAAATCAATTCCTGATTCAAACGGATTGAGCTCTGGGGGTTGCGGTCAGGTGAACGTCTCTCAGAGCTTAAAAGATCAACCAGACAGGACCCAGATTAATGGTATCAACGGCACGGGGCTTTGATGTTGAAAGAGCACGCATTCCATTCTCCGTGGAGCCGCTGGAGAAGCGCTCACCTCGTGTGACTGGAGACCAAGGCTGGGGATGAGCCACTTGCCTCTTTTATGACTGACTGCTGTCCTGGAATGAACAGAGATGGTACTCTAATAGTGGGGAATGCTCCCAGTGTTGTTATAGAGAGGATGCAGTCTTTGGTAAGAGCCACTCACCAGGTAAAATAGGGGCGAGAGGTACATTATGACAAAGTGTCGAAAGAGAAGCAAACGGGAAGGGAAAGCAAGAGAGGAAGGGAAAGAGTGGTAAACCCAGTGATTTAGGAGACTTTATTTGTCTCTGTCCAAATGCTATGCAAAAAACAAAAAAACAAAAAAACAAAACAGACAAGACCTGTCATCTCTGGATACCCCTTAAAAAACCCAACAGTAAGAAGCCACCACACAGACACCATCTTCCAAACCAGGAGCAGTCAGCAGGTCTGGTTGTCTGGTTAAAGCTATCCTTCAGAGAGGCTTCTGTCACTCTATGAGTTTAACTGACACACAAACACACAGACCTTTAACAACCAGCGTAGGGGAGAGAGAGAGAGAGAGAGAGAGAGAGAGAGAGAGAGAGAGAGAGAGAGAGAGAGAGAGCGTGTGAATGTGAAAGTGAGGAAGTGTTGGAGAGAGAAGCCCAGCGGCTTTTTTACATTAACTTCAGTCACGTCTAATCTACTACACACACTTTCCTTGGTATAAGCTAAAATGCTGCTCCACTGGCTTTCCACAATCTTTAGATTTGTCTTCTTTTTTTATTTTCTTTTTTTTTTCCCTTCCCCTCTTTACATTACTGCCAAAGACACAGTCAGTCCAGTTACACATCTGGATTTTCAGTTGAAAGGAGGCCTGGGTACACTCTCACACTTCCAAATTGGATTTTTTTTCTTCCCTTTGATTTATTTCTTTATTTATTGACTTGACTTCAAGTGTTTGCGTTTTCTCAAACAATAGAGCATGATTCATAAGGAAGAGAACTATCAGAGCCCATTGGATGAGAACAGGAAGAGAACAGACCTGGACTTCTGAGCAGATGCATTCTCACTCAGACATCCTGTTACACAGAGAGACTGACAGATCAACAGGACAATTCTGCTTTTGTTAGAGAGGGTTAGGAAAACAGACCCATCCCCATCCTACGTGTCCACTAGCACGGCTTGGAAAAGGGAGCCCTTCCTGCGCCTCTGCCAGTGAAGCAGAGCAATAAATAGACGCTCCCCAGGACAGAAATCAATCATAAATCATAAGCAGTGTTTAGAGGCTTTTGACTGAGGGGAGGACTTTGCTGTGATGCAGGGGAGCCGTTTGTTTAAGGGGAGGCGTGAGGGCATGGGACAAAACATGGGAAGGGACACAACAACAGGAGCAGAACCAAAGCTAATCTAAGCAAAGGAAGACTCACTGGGAACAAACCAACTGACAACATGAAGAGCACAGCATTTTGCTTTGGTGCTTTGACTAAAAGGCTGCCACACTTTTGAAAGCCGAAAGACAGAGATGAGAGAGAGGAGAGAAGAAAAAAGGGAGAAAACTATTTTTTATGCAATCAGACTAAAGAGGTAGGGCTGTCCAAGTGTCTGTTTGTTGTTTCCTCTGCTGTTCTTTTTCTTTGTCATTTTGAAGTTAGTGTACACACACACACACACACACACACACAGAAAGAGAGAGAGAGAGAGAGAGAGAGAGAGAGAGAGAGAGAGAGAGAGGGAGAGCAATTTCAAGGCCAATTGTAATACACTGTGTCCTCTTCAGGCCACTTGTTTAAAATGAAAGCATGTTATGCCAAACAAGCACCCCCTAGACACAACCAGAGAGAGAGAGAGAGAGAGAGAGAGAGAGAGAGAGAGAGAGAGAGAGAGAGAGAGAGAGAGAGCGCGCGTGTGTGTTTGTGGGTGTGCCCAAACTGACTCCTATGTGCTATTTGCCTGTTCCCAAAGCACTCTGTCCAATAGCAGAACTAAGTAGGGTTAAAAGAACTACCTGATAGTCATTATAGGTTTAGAGGACACAACTTTTTCGGGTAACCACAGCACAGTAAATGCATCAAGTCATTGTTGGCTTTTGTTAAGTAGTGGAAACACTGAATAGCAAGGTCAGATGTGAAGCAATGCACCTGCAATTGCTAAGTTCTACCGTTTTTTACAAAATCTGTCTCCAACAATGGCTGAGATCACAACAATGAATGAGGGGATTTTTCATCACTTTGTATTGCCAGACAGTGACTTTGCATTGCATCACAGTCTGGAACATAGACAAAGTATTCACACCCTTTTTTTTTTTTTTTTTTTAATCTTATTGCCTATTGACTTAATGTGCAGGCTTGATAACTAGAATTGTGTAAAGTGTCAACTTTTTGTTAGTTCTCACCATTTGCTTTCAGGTTTCAGGCAAAATTAGGATTTAGGATACATTCTCAGACTCTCTCTCTCTCTCTCGCCCACATTTTTACCCTGAGTCAGTATGTACATTCTGCCAGCACAACAAAGAAAGATACCTCAACCCTTTGCCCTTGACGTCAGCGTTGTTTGGTCTAGAGTCTATTCAGGTGGCATTAATGGCGCTGTAGCGCATTTACCTGTCCCTTCTCCCTCTAGTAGTCCACTCTGATTATGCACTTCGGCTGTCACCGGCGGTTTCCCGCTGCACCTGTCACGGTTGCCGTGGGCACAGGCGTAGAGGTGCTTGCTCACCGAGCATGTCGCGCAGTAACACGGCACATACGCGTCCAGTTACCTGTCGACTGACTGTCGCCGTTTTTCGTTTACTGACTCTTGTGCAGTTCTATAGGCTGACGGCACAGCTTCCCCGGTCGAGAACTTATAGCAGCGTGACATGGCTGTCACTGCGGTTTCTCTTCAAAATCCCATATCCCTGCAAGCCTGGAGAAGGTCACTTACCCACCAAGACACTCCAAGTCAAAAAAAAAACAAAACCTTTTTATTCGCTACCCACCTGTCTTGCCAACAGATATCACTAGCTCCTGCCACTGCAGTTTGTTCAGGGATGAGCAAAACCATATCTGCTTTGGTTTCAAATGTTGCGGTCTATAGTTAGTTTCATTTCTCTGGGTGGTCTTAGTGTGCGTGTGCGTGTTTGTGTGGGTTGTGGGGGGGGGGGGGGGGGGGGGGGTAGATACAGATATGCTCAGTAAGTTCAACATTTATATGTCTTACTCTGCACTGATAAAACTGTCTGGTCCAGTTTATCGTTTTACCGTACACATAAGCCAGACTTCTAAATGCTTGGATCTCGTTCTCTTCATTTGAAAACTGTCTAGTTGTATGATATAAAGGCCACTCAGCTAGTAAAACTCTGTTTCTTCTCAAACGGTGCATTACGAGCCCTGCCTGATACCGTGGACCGGTTCTGTTCCATCTCAGAGCACGTTCTGAGTCGTGCCAAAGTTTCCACATGCATCTTGTGCCCTCTAGTGCACCTCTGAAACACCGTTATTCTCCATCTCTCTCTCTCTCTCTCTCTCTCTCTCTCTCTCTCTCTCTCTCTCTCTCTCTCTCTCTCTCTCTTTCTCTCTCTCTCTCTCTCTCTATCGCTCTCTCTCTCTCGCGTTGCTGAACAGAACTGAACACATCAGAAGAACAATCCCAAAAGGCCTCAGGCCGCACATTGCCAGGTAAACAGGTAGAGGGCAACAAGTTAAAACACTGAACAGCATCTTATGGGTCAGACAACCTTGAACATGTTTCACTGATAATTAACCCAAACAGGATATGTAGGCTCACGCATGTTTAATCTGGAATCGTGAAAGAGAAGGAGGGAGAACACTAAAGCGGAATTTTTCTGCCATTAATTGTCAGAATATTTGCGAGGTCATGAGGAGAGAAGAGGATCTTTAAGGGACCCCACTCCAAGCAGAAGGGGGATTTCACACTGGGAGCGTGACAGCACTGTAATAACCTCAATTATTCAGAATTAGGCCTGTATTGATTTACTGTTGGATCAGCTTACTGGATCTCAGCTCCCAGATGTAGTGGTGGAGGTGGTGGTGGGGGGAGGGTCTTTGGCTTTCTGTGGCCCACTCAGAGCAAGCTGCTCTGGGGCAGGGAGAAGGAGGAGCCTGGAGAGGGTGGGAGTTGGAGGCTATGGATCCCTAGGTGAAGACATGTAATTAAAGATCCTCCTTATCAAGGCTGTGATGGATGAAGCAGTCTGGGCTTGCAGGCCAAACCTGTCTTACAGTCTGGTGCTCTCTCTCTCCCTCTCACTCTCTCTCTCTCTCACTCACACACACACACACACACACACACAGACTTCCTCACATACAAATGACCTTGAGAGAATAGTTGGGGCTGGGAGAGTGTTTGGGAAAAGACTAGGTGACATGCAGGCTAAAGGCTACAGGGTTCCCACGATGAACCCCCCAGTTAGAAGAAAAAAAATATTTGTGTTTTTTCCACAAAAAGAAAGGAGAGTTTGCAATGTCAGATATGAATGTGCATGCTTAATTGCATGAGGATATGGATTTCTAATGTTTACACTCCATGCTACCCGTCCATTCAGCCTTGACCCTATCTCATCTGATAAGCAGGCAGAAAAACAGTCAAACCTACCTTTAACCCACTGAAACGGCCTTTTCTCCCTCATTGCCTTCATGAGAAACAAAACACAGTAAATGGCTGAGCAATTTTTGTTTTTTTCCTTTCCCCATTAACAACCAGTGTTTTGACTGGCTTGATGGAGAACTCTGAAACAATAATCACTGCATGCCACCACATTAATTCCATTCTTACATCCTTTACACCCCCCCCCCGCAATAATTCTTACATATACTCCAATCTTGCACATGCCACATGAGTACAAATGATATTCCCATAAATGCTACTATACCAACAGAAACCTTTTTATGTTCTCTTACTTTACAAATGGTGAAAAAGTGACTGAATTCAGCAGCGCAAAACAGCTTACATATCTTGCAACTGATACATAGAGACTGTGGCACCCCTAGTGGCAAGAATTAGAATGCACTTTACCACAATGACAGCAATGCACTGCACTGTGATGCAACGGCACCATAGAATCTGAATGTGATAATACAGCCCACCTGTAAGTGTTAGCTCAAGCACAAGCACTATTTGAGTACTTTCTTCTCAGAGCAGTCTCCTTGACTCGACCTTGAGTAGAGCTGTGAAGGGCTGCTCAAGCCTGCGGCAGTAAAAGCGGAAAGAAAAGAGGAAAAGGGGAAGGCCTGGGAGGCCTTGGCACAGTACAGCTGTCTGCTGCTCCACAACGCCTCCTAATCACTGCTAATTGGCACTTGCAATGACAGACTCGGGCTCCGTGCCGACCACAGAGAGAGAGAGAGTTTACTGCTGTCTGCATGCCTGCTTACACTCTGCCTGCCTCCCACCTCCTGGGCACAGGTTCAGGCACTTGATGTGCCTCCACACTCTCTTCCCTCACTGTCTTTCACAGCTTGAGTGTGTATGTGTATGTGTGTGTGTGTGTGGCCGTGTTTATGCATGTTCAGGAAAAGTTTCCACCCGTTACGAAACTTTGTGTGTGTGTGTGTGTGTTGTGTATTGTTGAAGCATCTCCATTTTTGGCAGGCATACAACATGCCAGGGGCTTTTTTTTAAATACTTTCTAGTACCTCTTCACCAAGGTAAAAACAAAAAAAGAATCTGAACCATAAACCTGTTAGCACTGCACATTTTAAGACCACATCAAGGCAACATTTCACCTGAACATCATTAAATCCATTTCATTGAGCCAGACAGCCAACACATATATGATACTATTGTTAGGAGGATTTGAAAAGCAAAATCCTTGAAGTGACAAGCACTATAATGTAATAATGTACAGCGCACATGACCCTTTTTTTTTTTTGCTTTGTTTTTTTTTGGGGGTTTTTTTGTTTTGTCTTGGCAAAGTCTTTGTGGGACAAACAGTGGCTCTTCATTTAATTGCTTGCTATTCCCACAACACTCAAGAAATTACCCCAAAATCCTGAACAACTCTCTATTGTTCACTTCTGAACTCACTAGTCCTGGTCTTAAATGAATGCATAATAGGATCCAAACTTCGGTATGTCATGGACCATCTGAGAGGGTTTTGAAACAATGACACGAACACAAAAAAATGTCACCGCAGGAACTGTTGTATCTAGAAAGTGCACATTTCTCAAGCGTATTACTTGGACAACTTCTGATCTTTCCCTTCTTTGCCGAATGACAAAATCATGAGATCGGCCCTATTAAAACCAATCTCATCCCTCAAATGCTGTGTGTTGAAATACTGGCTGCCAGAGTTTGTTACCCAAGTGTTGAAAGTTGTGTGAAGAATTTGCACAAAGTTAGTCATGTTCAAGTTGTGTTTTTAATGAGTTTGTGCCTGGCCAAAGTTTTGAGCGTCTTGCCTAATACAGTTGAAATCACAGCTGCTGTTGAACCGAGGGTAAGGAGAGATGCAAGAAAACGGACTGCAGTTTGAAAAAAAAAGAAGAAAAAAAAACAAAAAACAAAAAAAAAAACAGGACACCATGATCTGTTTGTGCAAAGAGAAACCAACAGTATAGTGGTGCCTAAGGATTGCTTATACCACAGGGTTGGCCGACAGAGAGCCTTTTCCATGCCGGTTTTGCCAAGAACAGTGGGAGGAAGGGGCATAGCAGAAGGGAGAGAGAAAGAGAAAGAGAGAAAGAGAGAACAGAAGGTTTAGGCATCTCTTTACCCACACAATCCTCTATGTGGAAAACAGCACTCACCGCAGAAACTGTGCTCTACAATGCCAAAATGTCAGCTTTGGAACAGGTGGACACTGAGCCACATTGCAAAAGCACCTTGGCAGAAGCTACAACTGTCGCTACCTCCGCTGCGGTGGCCTGACAAAACAACAGCCGAGGGAAGCTAATCTTCCCCTCCAGAACGGCATGTAAGCCGCCCGCTTAAGGATCATAATCGGTGGATTTTGCCCAAACCTTAAATCACTGCTTTGGTTCATTTTTTTAGGCATAAATGACACCTGTTTAATCCCACACACACAAGTGAAACAAGTTCATTCCAGTGAATTTTTGTTCAGAGAGCTACTTAGAGCTACTCAGAAATGTATGCAAAGTTTATGGCCGGTCTCTCTAACTTAACTGCCTACCTGGCCTTGGATGTGTCTAGCACAGAGGCTTTACTGGGGCACGTGTGAAGGAGCTGACAATGAACTTTAAGCTGTGAACCAGTACACTCTCTGTTTAATAGTAAATGCGAGGTCAGGTTTTGACAGGAACACGTCGGGGCTGAAGCAGAAGTAGCCGGAGGCTGGAAACGTACTCCTTTGAAGATGTAGCCCTCCGAACAAATTGACAACTTCTCAGCGCTGTTCCTTTGAAGACACAGCGTCGCGGCTGACCCTGGATGAAGAAGCCCCACTTGGAGTCAGCGTGTTCACAGAGCTGTGCAGACCCTTGGCCTCCTAATCTGACAGTGAGCTAGAGCAGAGCACCGTTCTGCTGAGACGAACCAGTGGCCGGTGCCGTATTACTGACCTTGACACAGTAATGCTCCAATTTTCTCAAATGGAACTTCTTAAGAGCTATGGTTAAGTTCACCCACTCACTTGCTTTCTCTCCAAGCCGACCATACGCGCACAGCACATCTGAGAGAGGTGTCACAAAGCCTTAATACATGTGTTACTTATTAAAATTTCAAAGATAAATTCCATTACGCTGACTGGGAAACATCTGCAAGGGACCACATATTCATCTTCTATGAAACAACAACAATATTATCAAAAGGAATGCAGGGGCTAGGCATCTAGAAGGGATCTGTGAGAATGTCAAGGCATCACCGTGGGAATCTATGCAGCCAAAAGAGTATCTGTAATTCTGTTTCACTCTGACACCAATTGCCGTGGGTGAACCGAATTTATTTCTGAGTTTGTCGCCAAGCCAGAGTTTCAAAATAGTGTAGACACTAGACACAAGTACTTATGGGGTACATCATCTGGGAAATGGTCAGACTCATAATATTGCAAGTCAACTGTCACATTAAAAACAGATTGTGCTGTAGGAAGAAATACAAGTTGACATATTCTCAGCCAAACTCCATCTTCTGTCCTTATGCATGGTCATAGACCATCTGACGGACAGCAAAAGAAACAAACAGACAAATACATAACTAAATAAAAATCACTGAACCTGAGAAGAACAAGTGCTCCGTTTTCTTCTGCAGTGAAAGAAGAAAGTAAAGGTCGTGGGAGTTTTTGTTTTTTTTTTTCCTTTAAAGAACATCTGCCATGGGTTTGTTATTTATGGACAGGCTGTTATGAATTAATTGTGTGCCTGTCACAGGCAGCAGGGGAGCCAATCAGACCCTGGGGGACCCTGTACAGGATGTTCACTTCCACTGGGGGTGGAAGACTACAGCTACCTGGTGGACAATGTACGACCAAACACCCTAAATGAGTCTTGACAGCTCCCCAGCCATACGCGGTCAACACGAACCAGACCAACTCTCGTCCTTTCCAGTTTGTCTCCATTAGCGATCCCTCAAACCAATTAACACCTAGCAAGCCATTCAGGTCTAATTCCAGATGTGTGTTTGCAATTACAGTGGAGGAAACATGCCCACATAACAGGAAGAGCTTTAAGAGATCTGTTTAAGGGGCTTTGATATGGACGCTAGGGGTCAACTTAGCAAAAACGTCTTCAACTTCATAGATATTTGTTTCTTTTCTAAAAGAGTATACTAAATCACTTACTTATGTTACTGGAAAAGAAAGGAGGGTACACATATGTATGGAGGGAGTTTCCCTCTGCTGGATTTGCATTTAAAAAAATGAGCGAAGCTTAAAGCTTAAACTTAATGGTGTATTTTTCCAAGTGACAGCTGTATGGCGATTAGCTCTTGTTTTTTTCTCCATTTTAAGGGTCCCCTGAGAAAACAAAGGTATGGGCGCGATTCTGATTCATCGCTCCGCCCCGAACACATTGTCGTCCCATGAGGTCGGCGCCAGCGGTTTTGGCTCGGGACTCCGACACGCCATTCCCAGCATCGCCCCCTTCAGCGTAGAGGTGTTTGGCGCGTCCAAACCTCTCATTAATGCGACTATAAAGAACCGAAGGCTGCCAGTTTCGATCTGACCGCCAGTCTAGATCAAAAAATAACAAAAAAAAAAACGCGACACAACACAACTCCCCTCTCAACGTCCCTTTGAAGCTGTGGCTCTTACATGTGGGCAAAATTTCTGCAACCTTGTGTTGTACTGCTTTGGCGCTTTTGCGAAATTTCCCCGAAACTCCTACCGTCGTTGACTTAGCCTTATGTTACCGGAATTATCCCCTCAAATCCCCGAGGTTGCTCCATTAGACGGTTCCACACCACATCAGTGACCACTGACTGGAACCAGTGAACCAGTACCTTCTGCCCTAGAAAACGTCACAGGGAGACAGACACCGTGGAAGTGGAATCTAAGGAGGTCAGCCACTTGAGGCAGTGCACATACATCATGTGGAAAAGTGACAGCTGGTTTGGGTCTCCAAACGGGGGCCACCATTTCAAATCACACCCCCCCTCTGTCTAACTCTCTCTCTCTCTCTGAGGAGGCCCTTGAATTATTTACATTACACTGAGGATGAAGTGGAGTACACAGCTTAAGTATATAATGCAGTGGGGAGGACTATCGATTGACTAATTAATTGATTTATGCGGAAAAGTAATCGACTACCAAACGATGATCCATTTGGGGGGCTCATTAGGGTGGATGCATTATTCATACCTGGCTAAATCGAAGCCGCCCATCATTGTGTGTCTAAGCACAGGAGAAATGGGATGGGGAATGGGGACAAAGAGCAATGAGGGGAGTATGTAATCTATTACCTAAGGGAATGTCAACCAGCACAGACTGAATGTAAAACGCTCTAACACAGACTGATAAAAAAATAACAACAGAAGCCAAAACAAATCTCTTTCTTTCTCCCCATTTTCATAGCATTTGGACTTGCTCAATGACTAAAAATCCCTTCAAACATTTGTTTTTGTGCTTATTCTTTCATCCAATGATAACCAATACTGTTTGTCTACATTTCAAATGCCGCGGGGGGGGGGGGGGGGGGGGGGGGGGGGGGGGGGTAACAGCGTTTGCAACATCGGCCTGGCTCTCAGTATTTTTCTTTTTCTTGAAGAATACTACTCACAGAAATCACACAAACACCCACACCCACATAGAGACAGACAGAAAAAAACCATTTACTCAAAAGGGTCCCGTGAGATTCCGGGGTTAAAATAAAAAGCCCATCTTTCTGACAGGACCATGCATGGGAAACAACATTACACATCTTGCAATCTTTTACTGAGCTGAGACATTTCAAAGCAACACTGATATGCAAAATGAACACTCTCCCACGCACAGACCCCAGTTCACTCCGACCCGGCCCTGGGTTCTGAGTTGCAACATAGCTATTTAAGCCCAGCCAACTTGGACCAAAACTATTGTGTCTCACAAAATTCTTAGTGAGTAATATTTCCAGTAACAGAGCATCTTGGCATTCTTTTTGGCATTCTGACTTTTTTTTTTTTTTTTTGGCGGTAAAACTGACAGTAATAGCATAACAAAAAGAAGAGGGCAGGCAATTCCAACGAAGTGGTCGTACGTGCTGAACGTCACAACGGATTTCTCAAGACTAGGAATATTCTGCTTCCATTTCAAACGATTTCAAGCACTTCCTAAACACATACTGACAGGGCTGAGAGAGAGAGAGTGGCCTTGCCGTTCATTGGACTAATTTTCTGTCTCAGGCTCTTTCATCCCCCGACCAACAGTCCAGTCCTCCCTATCCTACGCTATAGTCAAAAACACTCATACAAATTACAAGACAAAGACACGGGGGCTTTTTCCAGACTCAAATACTGGTTAAACCACCACCATACAATGGGAGGGACATAGAGGCTGTTCCACATACACAGCCCAAATGCCTCATAAGCATTTCCTGACACTACAGTAACAGTCCAGAGCAGACCTGCATGAAACAGCACGACCAAAATTCACCGTGGCTCAGAAGGGAAAAAGGGGAATGAATGAACATAGTTATCATACTGTAATGGCTTTTAGAGGGCTATGTGAAGTCAAGTGGAGATGTTTAAATAAATGATGGGGACACTAAACATATCAGAAGTGAATGAAGGTCAGTCAGGCGGTCTGACTAACAGTCCTCACCACAGCCACACATCTGGCCTCATCATTCCAACACAGGGATGTTTAAAGTACAGTTCAGTATTTTATATATCAGACTACAGGCGGTGGTAAGGTAGGTATCAAGCTAGTGTCTGAAGACCCTAAGCACTCAGTGTGTCCATGTCTGTGTCCATGTCCGTGTGTGTGTGTGTGAGAGAGAGAGAGAGAGACAGAGAGAGACAGAGAGAGAGAGAGAGAGAGAGAGAGAGAGAGAGAGAGAGAGAGAGAGAGAGAGAGAGAGAGAGAGAGAGAGCATAACACAGTACTCTTCTGACAGAAGACTATGTGAATGTTTTGCACATGGCTGAAGTTGTAATGGGCTAAAAGAGTGGAATAAAAGAGCACTGCACTCTGCTGCTTTCTGACATACTTTAGGGAAAGTTTTTAAAACTTGGACTGGAAAGTGCCTGTGAGTGGTTAATTAAAACTTACGACTTTACGGTTTCCTCTCGTGTCCCTCTCTCTCTTCTCTCTCCTTGCCCTAGAGAGTTTTCAGGGAACACATGCAAAGGACTCAGCTGGATGCCAAAAATCTTTCTTTTCTGATAAGATGCCCTGTGCTTCAGATTTCATGACTAGGAAAAATGACTTGTGTAGCTAATGTGGTTCACTGTCAAGAGCTTGTTAGCACACAAAAGCTTTCACTAATTCATTCATTCATTCAATTTCATTAAGTGGGTCAATGAACCATGAACAATTCCACACTGAACTTTGTCCCATTCCAAACCAGATCAATGAGTGATTCAACTAGATGTCTGACAGACCTTGCTGGGTAGGCCTTGGATTATACCTAACTAGAGAGTCCAAAGTAACACATATGGAGTTGCTTGCCATTTACTGATCCACTTTGACATTTACAGCTCAGACCCTTGCTACCCCTGGTCAAAAGGTCAGAGAACTTACTAATGGGGGTCCCAGAATAGCTGAGCATGGGGGACGGGACAGGACGTGTGAATCCCCAGAGAGACGTCGGACCTTTTTAATTGGGGGGCCTTGGCTAAATAGACGACGGATCATGAGCCATTAAAGGAGAATTTATGTACCCCTTACATGTGCCGCTGATTTTCTCAGATACGGGGGAAATGCTCTCATTAAGCCCTGCATTAGCTGCCCATGCCTCCACAGTCTAATTCTGAGTGACGCTGGGCAGACTTCCATGCACGTCTCACCCCTTTTCCGTTTTGCCCCACAATTCCAAAGATTCCATTGTGCAGGGATGTACAGTTATGTTAGTGCCCTCTGTTCTACAGAGTGGTTTTTTTTCCAGACTAACACACTCATAAAACTATAAACAAAACAGAGTAAGAGAGAGAGAGAGAGAGAGAGAGAGAGAGAGAGAGAGAGAGAGAGAGAGAGAGAGAGGGAGTACAAAGGGCTGGATTTATTGTGTAAGGCTTTAGATGAAGTTAAATCTGACAAAAAAAAAAGCAAAGGATTTCACACAATGAGAGAGAATCAAATCCAGGAGGGACTTGCTGATGATTAAAAGACAATGGTCTAGTGACACATGGCAGTGCAGGAGATCTGTGGGAAGATCTGAGGGGTTGTACAGTTTGCTGCCAGCTTCCAGGAGGACTGATCACATTAGCTCTGATTGATCTGATAGGGGATTTTGAACAAAGGCTCAAATGTTTGCACGTGAAATAAAATGGTGTTTTGTTTTCTTTTGTTTTCTGTTTTTTTTTTTTAAATAAAGGTTTGTTCTTCAGACTTGCCCATCTGTTCTGATTAATCTCCAAGATGAGGTCATCTTTTGATCACACCAGCACAAGGGAAGCATTTGCCGAGATCCTCTACAATGCATAGGTGCTTCAAAACATGCCAAGCGTTTCTGGTAGAAGAAAAGCGAGAGAGAAAGCAAGGACCCCTTTGTGAGAGGAACCGCAGGGGAGGCCTGCCTGTTCCCTGCACTTCACAGCTCCTATACTCAGTGGGTACACCAGTCACAAACATGCGCGCACACACACGTGCACACATGCACATGCGCACACATGCACGCACACACACACATACACACACACACACATGCACACACACGCACTTACAGAGACAACACCCACATTCCCACTCACCTTTTCAAAGGAAAAACAGGTGAGAGGAGGAAAAGGGGGAGAGAAAAAGAGAGAGAGAGAGAGAGAGAAAGAGAGAGGTATATCTTATCGCTCCTCTCTGTATTTTCATCAAAACAAGCAGCAAAGACATTGCAAGATAAATAAGAGAAGATGATAGGATTTCAGTAATTAGGGAGGAACACAAGGTAAGCAGTAGAATGCACACACAAGGTTGCTGTCTTGCCACTTGAAAAGAAATCGGAAGATGAGAGAGCTCTGATACATTATTAACAAAAAAAAAAAAAGAAAAAAAAAAAGAAAAAAGGGGGGGGGGGAGGATCCAGAGACGATTCTATCTCAACAAAGGGAATAAACAGATACTGTCGGGGAAGAGCATCGAATACGAGGCATGAGTTTGTTTTGTCTCTTAATCCCATTCAAATCTGCAAACGTAAGGTATAAAACGCATTTTAGCTCTTGCAGCATCCAGTGTGCACTCCCTACGCTTGAGAATCTTTGACTAAGCAACAGCCGAGCAAACTCCGTATGTACTCTCAACCATTTCTCTTCCCAAGTGCATCAACATGACCAAAAGCTTGTCAAATGACTGAGACTTAACATCTGTGGAAAATCAATGAGGGCCTTCTTTTTCTTTCTTTCCTTTTCTCCTTTTTTTCCCCTCTTACATGTAATTGGTGTTGTGTTACTAATTCAGACACAGTGCAGCCTTTGTGACTTGTGTCGCTAAGAGGCTAAAGGCTTATGTTGGATCAGGGTGTGACTACAGGATAAAAAAAAAAAAAATCCTTCTCCCTACCCCATTCACTCAGCCTCCAACGTTTCTATAACACCCCCCCCCCCCCCCCTTCCCCTTCTCTCCAGGCCTGTTAAGAATGAAACGTGATGCTGCCTGGGTCGGATGTTAACAAGTGTGACCACCCAAACACTCTGGCCACAGAGTCCAAAGTAATGAGGTCCTGAAGGAGAGAAGAGTCCCCTAAACTTCCACACCCATGCCTTCAGCCTGACCACAACAACCTGTGGAGGAAACGTCTAGTTCACTTGACCTCACCGCTCCTTCATGCAACGCAGTACAATGAAGTAAGAGGCTCTGAAATTAACGTTAGGCCGATGGACAGCTGTGATTTAGCATCATCTGAGCTATGCTACGCTACGTTGGCACTGAGCACTAAAGATCAGTTCCATTTAGCCTAACCGGCTGAGTGTTTGTGAGGGGAGCGGAGGGAGGCTGAGGAAAAGAGGCAAGACTGTATTTCAAACTAAAATAATTTAATGAGGCACCCCCCCCCCCCCCCCCCCCCCCCCCCCCAACATATTATACTCATTCCAGTTGAAAAAACAAACTGTCGGCTAAAATTAAGCCAAAGCTAACAAGCAAACAAGTCTGACGACAGTCCAGTTACTTAAGACAGAGTCCTGTTCTGACAGCAAAGCAGCTAAAACCAGTACCATGAGTGTCAAATGGTGAAAATTTAAAGAACAAAAGCTAATGTTAGCTTTTCCCTGTCAGATGCAAGCTGGGACATTATCTGGGCCCAAAGCTCGTTTAAACTCTTCATCATAACAATTACCATTAAAAAACGGCACATTAAAAATAGTCATCAATCTTCAAAGCTATTGTAGTTCTGGCTGCTGAAAGAGGACTTGAACCATTGCCAGGAGACAAATATGCTATTAATCATTCTGTTTGTCTGGCCTATTGGTTCAGAGTTTATATTCACCGTTCAGGAAGCCCGAGAGCAGAAAAACAGATCGCTACTCAATCAAATGCAGGAAGTACCATCGGCCGCATCAAGTCTTACGCGCCCTCTGTGAGGCGGCCTTCAATCATATTAACGGACATCTCCTTTGTGAGTCCCCCTCTCCCAAAATGGACAAAACCACATCTGCTGCACAAATAACTCCACGGATAGATTAATTTAACAGAAGTGCTTTCATGATGAACAGTGCTGACGTGGAGGGGTGGGTACACAAACTGAAGGTGTGAAAGCAGTAAAACGCAACCCTATCTCTCTCTCTCTCACACACACACACACACACGCACACACACACACGCACACACACGCACGCACGCACGCACGCACGCACACACACACACACACACACACACACACACACACACACACATACACACTCACATATACAGGTGCGTCCTCTCTGTCTCTTCTTGGATCTTTAGTTATTTCACATATTGCATTTGTATGACCCCCAATTTTTTTTTTTTAAACAAATGGCTTTCACCTCACCAAAACCCCTGGGAGGAATTGTGATGATATGACATTAAAGGCCAAAAATTTCATCTGGACTTGGCCTGACAGCCCATTCATCAGCTCCCTGTCTATCCCAGTCATCCCTGTCTGTCCCCACACATACACACAAACACACATACACACACAGAATCCCTTTATTGCAGGATGGGCTTCCCTAGCCTTCTGATAATAAAAGCAGAGACACACTCAGAGAGGAGGAGAAGCTGCACTGTATCGAACTCCATCAGACCTCAACTCACTGGGGAGCTATAGGAGCTAGGACAATAAGACTGAAAACACTGTTTGGAGTGTGTGTGTGTGTGTGTGTGTGTGTGTGTGTGTGAGAGAGAGAGAGAGAGAGAGAGAGAGAGAGAGAGAGAGAGAGAGAGGGTGTGTGCGTGGGGTTATTCTTGCAAATTTGTTGGGTGCACGTGATATTGTCGGCAGCCAAACGCAACACTGTGAACTTACCTGTACAATTATGATGTCCCACAATGCCAACGTGAGCCATGATCATCAGCAAGGTGTCACCATAGGAAGAGAGAGGGAGAGAGAGAGACAAATTAGCAAAATGACAGATGTGTCTTAGGCATGTTAATGGTTAAAGTTACTGCTTTTTGTTTTGTTTTTTTTCAGTCTGTCAGTAAGGGGGATTGCTGTGAATAGATTTTTCCATCAGTATATTACACTACACATGCCAGAGAAGATATTATGAGGCTAAAATTTGTCTGTGAATAGTGTTAAGCCCTCTCCAAAACCCACACAACACAAAAACTGAATGCAATGAGAAGAAAGGGAGAGGGGAACAAAGTTAAAAAGAAAAGAAAAAAAAAAGCATTAGAACGGTTGCTTGGAAATGCAGATTGGTACAGCCTCTAATGAAATTATATAGTGAATAAAGAGTAAAGGGGACAAGAGCAGGAGGTAAACATCTGCAGTGAGAGAGAGAGAGAGAGAGAGAGAGAGAGACAGAGAGAGAGAGAGAGAGAGAGGCAGCTGTGAATTTCTCCCTCTCTCACTCTCTCTCTCTGGTGTCAATTCCAGCATGGAGGGGGAGAAAAATGAGGTTTGATACCCCTATTAATAATTCAAATTACATCCAATAAGTGGATCAAAAGCCCTTGAACCATTCTAATGGGAAGAGCGGGAAAGAGGCAAGGCCAGACATCAAAACTCTCCGACGGAGAGAGAACAGGTCACAGAGGGGCCTCTGTAGAAAGGCTGTGATCAATTAAAGAAGCCGTCTAATGAACTCATTCTCTCTCTCTCTCTCTCTCTCTCTCTCTCTCTCTCTCTCTCTCTCTCTCAGCACTAAGGATGGTGCAGCTTGCTGGCAGTCCCCCATAAGAAGTGAGCATCCTTTTCCTCCTGCTTCCTTACAGAGAGGGGGAGAAAGTGTGTTTCTAGGCAACCCTGGATCCTAGCGTGGGGAGAGTAGGATGGTGTTGGAGGCAGTGTTTGGTGAACAGCAGTGCTCCCTGGGGTGGAGAGGGGATGGCAGTTGTGAAGGGGGAAAGCTGCATTGTGATACAGGTAAGAATACAAATCAGACATGAAAGAGACAAGATGAACCCGTTGTCAAGAAATGGTGAGGAAAGAAAAAAAAAAAAAAAACCTCCTCAAAAAACTCCTCAGAACCCTCACCTTCGCTGAGGAAGGTCGTTTATCTAACGACGCAGCCCACAAACTTATATGAGTCAATAAAAAAAAGAGTTATTGTATAGGTGTGAGATTATCACACATGTCTAGCATATTACAACAGTCCTGGCCCGTTTCTGTCTGTCTAGGATTAGGTTTTTTGAATTTTACTTCATGTCTTCTCTGGATTTCAGAATCAAGTCACGCTCAAGAGTTCAGCAAAGAGTCAGTTCCAGAGACTCAGCTTGGAATTTCTGGATGACATTGGCCAATAGAGACTTATAAAAATAAACAAATAAATGAAAATTACAAATGTGAGGGAGGGGGGTGGGGTGGGGGGGGGGGGGGGGGGGGGGGGGCACATTAGGGTAGAGGTCTATGATAGCATGATGAAAGCTGGAGAACAGAATGTTTGCTAAATGCAGTGACCTTATTAAGTCTGAAAACAACAACAGAGCGGAGTAACAGAACATCCGCATCTGGCAGGCAACGCCGCTTTCATGCAGCATAATTGCTATATTCCTGTGGATGTTTAATTCCGAGTAAACACGTCTCCAAACAAAAACAAATTAACATGAGGAATTGGAAATTATGCTAATGTTGTAATGGTTCTTCTGCGTGTCTTCGGGGCTGAGATATTTGCATATGGGGCGGAGCAAGGGTGATGGGTGTGTAATGATAGAGTCTGAGAAGAGTGTATTCGTTTAAGGAATGGAAAAAAAAAAAAAAAAAAAAGAAAGTCACTCAGCTTAACCCCTCCAGACAGAAATGACACAATCCATAGCCTGGTTTTGCACCACACTTCAGATCATTGTAGCGTTTCCATGGCAAAAAATGCTAATGAAAGGCTTAAAATCACGTAAACAGAAATGCGTATGACTCTTCAGGCCATATATATGCTAATCGCACATGCCAGCAGCACTGAGAAGCCACCAACTTCACAAAGATGTGACGGTTCCATCACTACGTGGCACTACTGTTATCTCCTGTGACATTTCTGGTGTGACATTTTTACTGTTCTTCAAATTTGCTGAGACTCAATCTAGAATTTGGAAATATTTTGAAAATCTCCAGAGCAACCTTACAGCTCATCAGAACATAATCATTATCTAATCAATATCGATGAGCCGAAATATCAGGACACTAATATTTTCAAGCTGACGCGTTCTTTTTTTTTTGCTTGTTTTTTTTTTTTTTTTTTTTTTTTCCAAGACAACACTTTTCATTCAGGGACAAAACTGTATACAAGCTGTATACAAAACTGTATATAAGCATTCTGGCACGCATGCATAGCCCAATGATCCTCAGCTGCCAATAATAATGCCCTACGGAAACCCGGTGGGGTCATTTCTCAGACAGTATTTCCCTTGAACAGCTTAAAAAAAAGCACCTCACTGAGGAGCTGAGCTCATTTTGAGATAATTGTTCTCCTGTCCCTTAAGTATTATCATAAGAGAGAACAAGAGAGTTTTAAAAAAAAATTTAAGAAAGAAAAAGAGAGAGAGAGAGAGAAGGGAAAATAATTCAGAGTGCTTTGTGATCCCAGAGCAACTAAGCAATCAATATTTGAGTCATGACAGGAGACAAAGTTCTGCTGTTGTTGAACGCGTTATCCCGCCTTTCTGGACTGTTCTTAGGCAACAGTTTAGGAATCAATTAAATACGCATTCGGCTTTTTTCTTTCTCTCTCTCTTTTTTAAAGACAAGGAACACAAAACATAACGGTACTTCCAAGATATTAACTATGTGTCTGTTGTATCAAAACCACATTCATGAGCACAAATACAACCACAATACTCAACAACACAAGTACAACTCTAAAGCAAGAGGCAAAGCCACTTCTGAATATCACTCCTTCACCTTGGCTCGGTCTCTGTAACATATACAGACTGACGTATATAATAACTGAGGAGATGAAAATCCATGTGTTCAGTTTCAATGCTTCCAGATCTCCACAGCTCTGATTTTTAAAAGACACTGTATATGTTACAGAGGGACAAACTCTTTCTTGTCCTATGCCTAGACATGAGTCGACACTGCTGTTGGGTTTAGACAGTAAATCTCTGTGGATTTGGGCCGGGGATGAACTAAAGGAAAGAATGTAAGTCTGTCTTCTTTGGGTCCCCAAAGCCAACTGGGAGAAGAGTCGGGCACTGAGACAACCAGGCCTCACCAGCTCCAACCTGGTCCATCACCACAAGGGGGAGGGGAAAGAAGTGTGGGGGGGTGTCATGTCAGCCTGAGCGCTCCAGTGGCTAGAAGAGTTGGGGGGGGGGGGGGGGGGGGGGGGGGGGGGGGGGTGGACCTATTCCGCTATAGCATTACTCCCAGTGGAAATAAGCTAGTGTGTTAGCGCATCATCAACTCTAAGGGGGAGGCCCTGAGCCCCCGTATGAGAGAGCCATGGAGCAAACAGAGTTTATCACATTGTAAGTCAATCAACTGGGTAAATAGGATCCAACTAAGGTTCAGCAGGTGATTCCTGGCCTCAGGCTGAGCTCTGTGTAAGCGACGGATAAAAAAATAAAAAAATATTTTAAAAAAGAGGGGAAAAAAAACAACATACAATAAAGGGAGTGTCGATTTAGTTTTGCGTTTGGGGAATGAAGGGGGCAAGAGGAGGAGGGGGTTTGGGTTTTTAAAACAATGGTGAGTTTGAGTGATGGCTGCTGAGTTTGGCTATGGCATCCATTCTGGTTTAAATGATGTGGAGCTGCAGGGGGTGAGGGAATTGCTCACACTAAGTGGAGTGTGTGTGGCCCAGAGACAGGCCGATGAGTATTTATAGCAGGAATAAGGATGGCTAATTCAGTCAGGCCATACATGCGGCTTCCACCTGAGGCCTCCTTAAGAAAAAAAAAAAAAAAAAACACTCTTTTGTCATGTTTCTGTATGTGTGTGCGTGTGTGTGTGTGTGAGAGAGAGAGAGAGAGAGAGAGAGAGAGAGAGAGAGAGAGAGGGAGAGAGAGAGAGAGAGGAAAGACAGAGAGCGAGAGAGAGAGAGAGAGAGAGAGAGAGAGAAAGATGGAGCTTGGCCTTGGGGGTTATTCTTGGCGAGGCTGCAAATTCAATTAAGTGTAGCACAAGCACAACCCCAATCAAGCTGTCAGTGTAACAGACACCATCAATCTACATCTCTCTCTCTCCCTCTCTTTCTCTCTCTCTCTCTCTCTCACACACACACACACACACACACACACAGACACAAAGGACAGGGTCTGACGAAGGAAACTGTGATGTTTCAAAATGACGATGGTCCCAACATTCAGAAGAAAATGCATCGTCAGACTCGAGACCAACGATAAAGACCAAAAACCACAGGGTGCGGGCTATATAACTAGGTCTACCAAACCCTTAATATGTACGTGCAATGTCCACATATTAAAACAGGTTCTTCTAGGTCACGTAAGGAGTCAAAGAAAGCGGGAAAGCTCCTCTGACTAGGACACTGACTCTAAGCTTTAGTTTTAAGCTTTTTCTGATCTCAACCCAGGGAGATGGGTCCATCTCTCGCTGATGTCAGTCAGAAGAAGAAAGAGAGAAGAAAGAGAAAGGCAAAACGTCCATCCATCCATCCAGGGCCGATCAATCTCTCTCCTGCGTTCCAGAGCGTTTGAGGGCACAGGGAGGCTTCAGGTAAATAGACTGAATCATTTTCAGAGGCAGTTACCAGGACGACAGAGTGACAGTGGACGTTGACAAATGTGGTCCGCCTCTCAATTTTCCCAGTAAATCTTCCTGTGTGGCTGGCACTAAGACAATAAGACGGCTAATGGGTATTTATGCCGTCTTCTCTCAACCCCCCCTGCTATTCATTTACAGAGACCCCTCTACTGGTCAAATTGATTCTCCAAAGCCCATTGAAATTAGACTGTTTGCCGCTTCACATGGCAAGACCTTTTTTTTTCCCCCTATATGGAGAAACAAAGGGGGGGGGGGGGGGGGGGGGGGGGGGGGGGGGGGGTTAGGCATTTGATGAATCACAGGCAGTGAGGCGTGCGCACACACACACACACACACACACACACACACACACACACACACACACAAAACGACTCTTCCACTGACTCTGACTTTATTGCAGCTAAAGAATAATAACTGAACCCTAACCAGGCCTCTCACCCTAACCTTAACCCTCACCCTGACATAACCAAGAAATGCTTTATCACTATTTGTTTTACCAACAATATCTTTCAGAGCCTCAAAAAAGAAAAACAAAACAAAACAAAACAAAACAAAAAAAAACATTTCAAGCTGCGGGGGCCAGCAAATGTTCCCATAAACCCAAAAACATTGTACATTCACAAACACACACACACACACACACACACACACACACACACACACACACACACACTACATTCAAAGGCAGTTTCAAAGGAAAAAAGAGCGGTTTTGGGTCCAAAGTCACAGCATGCTGGTCTGAGACTCTTCTCTGTTCCACTTCACATTGTTTCACAGACACAATGTCTTATTTTCCACAAATACATCAGCTGTGTCTCAACTAGAATCAAACAATGACTTTAGACTGTAGAAAGAAAGAAAGAAAGAAAGAAAACAATGAAAAGGTAGAGAGGAATGAGACTGAGTGGAGGTGCAGCAGAGACAGGGGGAATTAGAGAGTGTTGGTGCCTCAGCCTGTGGTGTTTTCTCAGGGGAGATGAGATTCACCCCAGCAGCACTGGAGAACCCACTGAAGCACGCTCTTGCTAAGCCCGTCTGATGAGCAGAGAGAGAGAGAGAGAGAGAGAGAGAGAGAGGTAGAAACGGTTGGAAAGAGTGAAAGGACTCCCAGAGGAGAGTTCATTATCAGCCAGACGCCACCTCTCCACTGCCTGCCTGACTGTCTTCTGAGGAGAGCTGGCCCAGTCCGGCTCCCTGAGGCTCTGCGTGTTACTCTGGAAGAGCGTGGCGGGCGAATATTAATTTAAAATATGCTGGGTTATGTCAAAATAGGCTAATGTGTTATCGTGTTTTCTTCTCTTTTTTTTTTTTGGTGCGTGTGCCTGTGTGTGTGCCTGTGTGTGTGTCTGGCCCGGAAAGAAATCACATTTGTGGTTGTGTTGTTTTTTTGTTTTTTTTGTATAAAATGGGAATGAGGTGAACACTGGCAAAACAGTACCATCTCCATTTCCTACTGCCTTTGTGTCTTTTTTCTCTCTTCTCTTTTTCCTGTCAGACTTTCTTTTCTTTCTTTTCTTCTTTTTTTGGTGTGTGTGTGTGTGTGTGTGTGTCTGGGGTGGGGGGGGGGGGTATCTATGATGTCTTTATACTGCAGTGCTATAAAAGCAGAAACACAGGGTGAGTCTGTGGCCAGTACTGTTCACACAGTCAGTCTAACAGTCAGTGCTGGAAGTGGCGCTCTCTCAAGACATACGGATAACGTTTCACTGTCTGATTGGATCTGACAGGACGCTCTCTCTGTCTCTCTCTCTCCTTCCTCTTCTTCTCTTTCTCTTCTATTCACTCATCCATTAGAGTGAGGTGAGTATTTCTGTTTCTCTCAGAACACACTCACACACACACACACATTCACAGACTTACACATACACACACACACACACACACACACACACACACCCCACCTCTTCAAAACACTTTAAACCCCTCTTTTTGGTGTTCCCAAACCTAACATGCCCCGTCTGTGCATGTGTCCTGACCACGCTGCTCTGTAATGCTGTTAATCACATCCTGTAGGACCTTGCTGAAAAGTGTTGGCAGAGCAGAGAAAGGGGTGGGGGTGTGGGGGGGGGGCGGGGGTTGTCCATCACTCCTCAGTAGGCCTGCTGTAACTCCAGGCAACCAGAGACGCTCAGGGGACCTTTTTAAGATCTTTTTTTTTTATTTTTTTATTAAGATATAATTTTTTCTCCTGTGAAAACAGTAGTGAGACATGCCATAGCTGTTTCACATGACCTAGGGTCCCGCCCCGGCAGAACTGCATCATGGGAATTTTAAGACTGTGTCCAAGCAACCACGAAAGTTTCTTCCCTCAGTGGCATACTCAGAGGAAAAAGGACTCAGTCATGCATTGTGTAGACATAGCATTAATGAGATCCTGTACACTTAAAACAAACTCATTAAAAATTGTGATGTCGTGAGATTAACACATCTAAATGTTCACTTTCTCAAAAACATTCTTTACCTGTTTGAATGAACGCATCAAACTGATGCCTGTAAGCATTCTCAAAAAAAACAAAAAAAACAACAAAAAAAACATAATTACATATCAAATAAATTTGTGCATAATGTGGGTTCGTAACACAAAAGGAACCAAAGACTTGTTTCTTCTTGAACGCATGTCTGTTTTTTCATCCTTTGCTTTGAGATAAAACATTGTGTTCAGACTACTTGAAACTGAAGAACAAGTCAAATTAGGGAGAGAGAAGAAAAGGAAAAAAAAAATCTCTCTGAAATAACAAGCGTAAAAATCCATTCCCAGAACATGAACCTGGCTGTGTTTGCTGCTGGGGCCTTGATATTTTCTTAAGTGGTCCACAGGGACTGCTCCAAATAACCTAGCTGATGTGTGATTTTATTTTGCTTGGAACACACACTCCCAGAGGGTGTTTCTCCCGGTACACTGCAAACTCCCTTCCTCACACACACACACATACACACTAACACACACACACACACACACACACACACACACACACACCTACACAGAGTTAATACATAATATATAGGAGTACAGCTGGAGTATCAGATGACTGATGTTTTTGTCAGTGTTGTGGTTAAGAGGAGAAATGAGAGAATAAGCTGTATGGTGTGGTTAAAAGGAGAAATTAGAGATGAAGCTGTATGGTGTGGTTAGCTCCTCTAGTGCTATTAGCACTGACAAACCTGCCCCTGTGGCAAAGCAACTGCTTTATGGACACACACAGGGACTACTGAGAGAAAGCATGACCCCCCCCCCCCCCCCCACCACCACCATCACACACACACACACACACACACACACACACACACACACCCCTTTGCATGTGTTTGTAAATGAAAACATCTGATAGAGAGAGAATGATTAGAAAAGCCCCTCGCTGTTCTTATACCCTTCTTTCCTTTGAGTATAATATCTCTCTCCCTCTCTCCATTTCTCTCTCTCTCTCTATTCTGTGCACTAGGTTGGGTGGCCAGTGACATGTGTTGCTGAAGTGTAAGTAAGACGTGTAAACAGATAGGACACAAAGGCTAGCCTCAGTGAGCTGGAAATGATCTCAATTAGTCTACCAATGGAGATTAAAGAGGGCACAAAGACCGACTGCCACTCATACCGGCCAAACATGCTCCACTCAGCTTATTACAGGAGGAGAGGAGAGGAGGGGAGAGGAGAGGAGGGGAGAGGAGGGGAGAGGAGAGGAGAGGAGAGGAGAGGAAGGGAAAGGAGAAATGGACGACCTCTCCGATTTAAACGACACATTCGTGACTCTCCATCAGTACGTCCATCATTTTTAATGGTCATTCATTTTAACCATTGACAATTAAAATGTCACCATCCATCCGTTCACTGTACCAATCGCGGTTTAGCGCTGGGCGACCTTTGAAAACGATGCAATGAGACCCACACAGAACATTTCTCATATGTCTGAGCGAGTCAAGACACAACACTCTTTTACCATTCATGTTTTTTTTTTTTTTGCGGCTGTTGTTCTTTTTTTGTTTGTTTGTTTGCTTGTCTGTTTGTTTGTTTTACTTTTTATTTTTTTCTTTGAAAACTCAATAAATGCTGACCTTTTCCAACGAACCTTTTGGGTAATGGGTAAGAAAGAGTAACAAACGAAAGGAAAGGAGGGGGGGAGAGAGAGAGAGAGAGAGAGAGAGAGAGAGCGCACATAGCTGCATAGACGAGGAACAAATTCTTTTAAGGGTTAACCTATGGAAAGCTCCTTGGCAAAGCAATATTTTTAAGTTAAGGTTTGGGATTTCATATGCTTGTTATCAGCTTGTTTCCCAATGGTGGACATCTAACATACGCGCACACAAACACTACTTTCTTCATGATCTGAAACAGTGTTGGGGAAGCAAGTGATGTTGGAGGTTAAGCTCTTTCATTATAAAAACATCTTTATCTTAAATGCTGGGGGAAAAAAAAAACATTAAAGTGCATGGCCTTGTAAACCATTACTTTAAAGTGGAAAGACAACCAAGCTATTGTTTTTCATAAAGTTTTCCCTGTCTTGGGAGCTGACACTCCCTAATAGT
Source organism: Chanos chanos (assembly GCF_902362185.1). NCBI lineage: Eukaryota > Metazoa > Chordata > Actinopteri > Gonorynchiformes > Chanidae > Chanos > Chanos chanos. The sequence goes on along the minus strand of NC_044497.1, from coordinate 16,587,664 downwards.
CCTAATACTCTTAGGTTATAGATCACATGCAGTAGATATGTTGTCTGTCTAGTTACATGGAGCCATTTATTTCAACTTGACTTGAATATCAATACAAATATTAGGTTGAGTTCATATTCTGCTAAGAAAAATAAAGGTCATGCTAACTAAACTCTTCATTTATTTATTTATTTATTTTAATAACAGAAGGCTGACAGACACCAAAACTGCCAGAAGAGAAGGAATAATTAAACGTTCAAAAGAAAAAATAGAGCAAAGAACCAGTTTTCCCCCTCAGAGCTAAAACAGAAGAAGGAACATGCAAACACACCCCGCATCTACTCTCTGCTGTGCTCTCTCTATCTCATTAGCGAGTGCCGCTCTCTCTCTCTCTCTCTCTCTCTCTCTCTCTCTCTCTCTCTCTCTCACTCTCTCTCTCCCTCTCTCTCTCTCTCTCCTTGTCTTTCATTAGTGAGTGGGTTTCATGGTGTTTGATATAAAGACAGTTTCATCTCAGACTAGGAGCTACAGCCTGTAAACCACAACACTGAGGTCTGTCTCACACATGTGTTCACGGAAAAAAAAGTCTTCTAAAGTTCCTCAGGCTACATGAAACCTACAAACTCAAAACCAAGAAACCAGCACGCGCACACACACACACACACGCACGCACACACACACACACACACACACACACACACACACACACACACACTTAAAACTTCTCAACATCCAGGACACAAAGGGATACAAGGATATCCACAGGACACTAATCCTTCAGAGAAGGCACTTGTCCTTGCGTGTAGTACCTACGCAACTGATAGGGCTGAAGAGGACGGTTTAATGGGTTCTTCAAATGAACTATTCAAATCACGGCAAGGAGAGATGTGGCCTGTCTGTGCTAAGACGTCAGCAAACGGAAAGAAGACTAGACCACAGAACAACGGAACAAGTGAATGTGTCTTCCAACTTCCTTTCCCAAAACCTTGAAGGCCTAAAATAGTCACCTGTTTAACTTGCCGGAAAGAAATGCATGAAGGGCACACGTGTAGCATACACACACGTTTTGGTTTTTAGTCTTGAGCTTGGAAGTGATGTGTGTGAGACCCTGAAAACTGGTCCCTGAGGACTAGAGACACTCACATACACACACGCCACACACACACACACACACACACACACTCATCTCAGTGTTTGGCTGTGACAGTGCATACAGCTGACAGCGTCTGGTATCTGAGCACAGGGAGAAACCCGTGGATCTTTTTTTTTTCCCCCTCCCAGAGTAGCACCATTTATCCATGCCATGAAAAAGAGAGAGAGAGTTTCAACTCCAAACACCACACACATGCCCCACAGCGTGACTACTGAAGCAGTCTGGGGAGTCAGAGCACAAAATGAGTCTGTACCAAGAGAAATGGTCCATTAACAACAGCTTTGAGTCACATCCAAATATCCAACAGTAGGACCTCACTCATACCAACAGAGTGACTGTAACGCACTGTAATTATACACTGCTCCTGCACACTACACATGATCATATATCCATCACTAGTCTTCCTTTGGAAGTCTCATTCGGCTTTATCCAAACTTGGCCTAGAACAACGGTTCCATTCTTACATCCCCGAATTCTGTGCACTAATGAGAACACTCTCTTTAGCAGAGTCAAGCCCTTAGTTTTCCACCAAGACATCGCATCATGTATATCTGGCTGTCACTTTTCTCTCTAAACTGTTTTCACATTGTCCAGTAAGTTCCTACGTTAAAATAATCAATCTAACTTTAGACCGTTAAGCAAACTGCAGCAGTTCTTCAATATGATTGGCGTTGATATGCTTAAAGTGTTGCGAAATAAGACTGCTGATCTAAGATCAGCTCCCCTTGCTCTGTATAACCGCATTTATCAGAAATACAAGAAGCAAAAACTGATCCTGGATAAGTTTAATAGAAACACAATATAAAAAGAGAAAACTTTGAGTCTGTTCTCCTGTTAGTGAGTTAAATAGATAGACACAGACCTTGGAGAGTTGAATGCACTCCAAATCAGACACCTAATCAAGGGGATTACATTAAACCCTGGGGACCGGCCCATAATGATGAGGTCACTTCTCTCCCAGCCACGCGGGAGGCCTGCGTGGAAGCCGGCCCGGATCGGTCGTCACGGCGATGCAAGCTTTATTAAAAAGAGCCTGTGTTATTACAACGCCGCTCATTATGGGATGCATCGCCATGGGAAGAGACAGAGGTGAGACCCCAGTCAACGTCTCCAAAGGCTTTCATTAATCACGCAGCTGTGTGTGTGTGTGTGCCTGTGTATGTGTTTGTGTGAGAGAGAGAGAGAGAGAGAGAGAGAGAGAGAGGGTGTGGAGCATTACATTAGTATTCATGTGAAAGTGGAGGTTCAGCGTAAACAACAGTTGCTGATTAGGAAAACGTGATTGATCATGTCTCGTTGTAGAGATAATGTATGTGCTGTACGCAGTTGAATGGACCGATAAGCAGATAATCTAAATATGTATAAGCTCTACTTGTGTGTTTGTTAGTAAGTGTGGATATGTGTGTGTATATGTATGCCAGCACCCCTTTTGAGCATACCAACGTGTATATGCGTTCACTAGATGAGTTCACATACATTTATACATGTGTGTGCGTGCATGTGTGTGTGTGTGTGTGTCTGCGCGCGTGTGT
>NC_044497.1:16570000-16575000 GCF_902362185.1 Chanos chanos | reverse complement strand
TATTTTTTTTTCTCCCTATACTCGAGGATCTGAAGGGGCTAATATTGTCTAAGATTGCTGCTTCACCCATCGCTCGTGACAGATTCATCTTTTCATTAAAAGGCCCTTCCTGACTCTGCTAAGCAATGACTGTTCACTGTGGATGCTGAGTTTAAGAGAAGCCAGGGCCCAACGTGACCAGTGGACATAGAGACTATTCCTATGTCTCAAATCCCTCCAATTTTAGCCACTGAGGGACCAAGGCAAATGTCAACCTCCCACCTCCTTCCAGAGCGCCGGGGCTTTTGATAAATCCCTCTGGGGGTTGAAGGTTTTGGATCTGTCTCACCCTACCATCACCAGGGATATTTCATATCTGGGGCATATAGAGAAGCCCAGACCAAGGACACAGTGGTCGAGGTTAGGCTCAGTTACACGTTACACATAATTGGAGCTACAGGAGTAATCGACGATTCTTTTCTCCCCACACCTCTCAACCCCTCTCAGCCCTTCTCAGGTCTTCATCGGTATTCCTCTGGCTCAGGATTCCCCAACAGGCAGCCCTCAGGTCATATTACTACTACTAAAAAAGCCTAATACGGCCCCTGAGAATCAAAGTGTTGGTCTGCTGCTAACACGTAGGCCTATGTAACTGCATGTATATCGGCTAAGCCTATCTACTATCAGAACTGAATCAGAGTGGCATAGGTAAGCTACTGTTGGTTCACTGTAGCAGCTGGACCCCACACACACACACACACACACACACACACACACACACACACACACACAAGTGCACGTGCTTACATAAAGTCTTGTTTACATAAAAGCCATGGCCGGCGTCAAACAATGTGACGTTGATAACAAAAACAGACAATCAACACTCATCTCATTCAGTTGTGAGGGGACTGACCAATTTTGTTTTATTTTACCGGACAATACCAATGTGAAGTTGACATTTGTTACATTCTCAGACAGTAGCCTCTGTAACGTGGCTAATGCACTTCAAAAAACACGCCACAGTCAGTTCACTGTCAACCACCCTGCAAAATCAGTCGCCAACAAAACACTGTAAATTTAACTGCTATCTTTCGTTCTCTTATATTGTCTTCCTGAGCTCTCCCTGGTGCTCCTGGAATCTGAGGTCGGTAAATAAAGTAGGTTTTTATTCTAGCTCATTTGGGGAAGCTGTCTGTCTGAATGCTGTCCTCCACGGATCACTCCCTCCCCACCCAAACTCCCCACCAAACCACTCGCCTTAAGCCAAGACTACCCCATCAACGCACCCCCTCCCGTTTAGCACACCCCCACCAACTCACCCCCCTTCTCAGCCAATCCTGACACTGTCATGCAAGCCTCAAACTCCAACCCAGATTCTGTCAGTCACTTTTGTGAGGAGCATCACTGTTTCCTGGCTCTACTCCTGCCGTCAGCCCCCCCCCCCCCCAACCTCCCTCTCTACGTCTCCTCCATTCCTCACTTCGCCTGTCACTCCCCTTGACTTTGGCGAGGTGCAGCCATGACAGCGAGTCTAACAACACACACCCATCTGAACACTTGATTCTCTCAGACGAGAAGAGAGACAACAAGGCTCTGGAGTGGAAGGGGAGGGGAAAAAAAAAAGGCTCTTTGTTATCTGTCAGGAGGAGAATATTCAGCTGCAGTGTGTACGAAGAGAAATACTACTCCATAAATGTCCTAGGAGAGATAATTAACAAAAAAAAACAAACAAACAAAAATAGACTACTTCCCACAGATGCGTTTATCTCAAAAGTGTTATTCTGATGAACTAAACAGACCTCCTTGGTAAATACTTTACTTATCGAATGTTTTCTCAAACTTAAAGAAACCTGAGAGTGTAGAGATGTGGTAGAGACTTAATTCCTAAAAAGACTTAAAGAAGGGTGCCGTGCGGGGCTTGTGAATATGTGGCTTTGAGTCTGGAGCTGGAGGAGGAGCATGCGTGAGGTTGTGGAAGAACGCCGGAGCACGGCAGAGTTCCTCCAGTACGCTCTGACAGCCCAGATCAATAACAATGACTTCTGAGGCTTAGCAGGACTGAGGCTCTCTACATTCCCTGAGTGCAGATCAATAAGAGATTAGAGAAATGCTAGGCACCATCCTCAAACACTCTCTCACACACTCTCACACACTCACTCTCTCTCTCTCTCTCTCTCTCTCTCTCTCTCTCTCTCTCTCTGTCTCTCTCTCTGTCTCTCTCTCTCTCTCTCTCTCTCTCTCTCTCTCTCTCTCTCTCTCTCTCTCTCTCTCTGTCCCCTTCTCACCCTCACTTTTTCTGTCTTTGTCTGTACATCTCCTTTCTCCCTTACTCTCTCTTTCTCTATCCTTTACTTTATCTGTATCTCTCTTCCTCTCCCTCTCTTTTCTCTAAATCTCTTGCTCCCTCTTCACAAATTCAACTTTCTTTATATCTGTCACACTGCTATACTCTCTCTCTTTCTCTCTCTCTGCTTATTCATCTCCCTTGTCATTCTCATTATCTCTCTGTCTCCCATTCTTCCTTTCAGTTGAGAAGGAAAAAAAAAAAAAAAACCTGACTGGGGGATGAGAGGAGGATAAGAGCGCAGGACAGGAACGGGATCAGTTCTGGAATGATCTGAGGAAGAGCATGAAAAGAAGAAGGATTGTTATGTGAGCAGCACCACCGTTCACCTGCTCTTGCTATGAGCCAGCAGCTCCACATCCAGAGGCCAAGAACCTCAGCAAATCTATCTGACGACTGAAAGTCGTTTGGCTCCCCTGCCGCCGTACGGTTAGCTGACTGGAAGCAAGACAACCAGCCAATCATAAGCCCTCAGCCATCCAATAGAAAGGAGGGAAACTCGCACTTGTCTCGCAGAGCGAGAAGAGAGCCGGGACAGCGTGCGGTCGATGTGCAGAAGGCCCGAGGCGCATCTGAGGTGTTGATGCTTGAGACAATACCGTTGTGTCAGGTTCTGAAGACTTCGCCCGGAGATAAGACGCAGGTGGAGAGGGGGAAGGGTTTATGTTGGCTTACATCTGACGAGACAGGTTTTGATCAACGTACAGTCTTTCAGGACCAGGAACGCTCCACAGTGGAGCTCGAGGAGACAACATTTACAGGTCAAAATAAGGCCAGCCATCCCATGACCAAAAAAAAAAAAAAAAACCTCCTCTGTACTCCTGTTGAATAAATCAGGCCTTTTTTTTTTTGGCGTTTGGCGTTTGGCTTTAACAAGGATAAAATGAGTGGCGGGCAGTGTTAACTAATCCCAGATCGCTTGTCTGGACCACAAAGTAAAAACATGAATGGCCTTGGCAACTCAGTCTGAGCTGTCACTCATGGAGGGGTCAGGAGGGGGTGGGGGGCGGTGCAAGGTTATGTGAGGACAGGGCAGCTTTCAGTATCAGTCTTGTCCTCTCTGCTGATTACCTTGAGTCAGCTATCCCTAGGGGAGTGAAGGGGGGTGGGGGGTGTGGGCGGGCACTGGGAGTAGGTCTCGTCTGTGAGGGAGGAGGGGGTCTCTGTTTGAGAGGTGGGAGTAGGTTTGGGTGGGGGGTGTAGGCTCTGCGTGTGACTTGGTCAGGGCATGCTGCCAGATTTGCATTAGCACTGATGTTAGTGGTATCTGTCATGTTCTCTCTCTTCAAAATGTGCACACACACACACACACACACACACACACTCGCCAAAAGCAGTCACACACCACTGACCCATCTCCACAATGAGACGGAGTTCATATCAAGCTCACGGATTCATTATACAGCCAATCTCAGACACACACACATACACACACGCAATCTAATCCCCTGATTCAGAGCATGATTCAGAGCAATTCACTCTGTGTGTGTGTGTGTGTGTGTATGTGTGTGTGTGTGTGTTCAAGTAGTATTTCCACATGAATGAATCTTCTTCTTCTTTTTTTTAAGTGAATATGAAATAAGCCGATTGAAAACCCAGACACGCGGCTGTGTGTAAAGGTTATATTACTGCAACCTTGGAAATTTCATCACTGGCACCTTATATCCTACAAATACCACAGCAGCATGCAACACAGACAGTCTTTCAGCCAAGCACAGCCTATGAAAAGAAGCAGGGACAAGCTAATATTCTCACTAATCCCGCAGACAGTCATCTAGCCTTAAAGACACACTGTACCCTGGCTAATCCCTGTGTGAATACACTGACTCAAACTCACGCAACAGAAATGATCTGACTGTTTGAAATTATTGTTATGTAGTGTATGGTTAATGGGTTGTTGGTTGGTGTGTGTGTGTGTGTGTGTGTGTGTGTGTGTGTGTACGCAGGGGTCATATGACCAGCTGAGAATGGGAAACAGAGGAAAAGCTCTCCACTGTAGGCTGATGAAATGGCACAGAGGGGGAATATGGAGGAGAGCGTGCGTGGAGGCCGTCTGTTCTTATTTTCTCTACCCCAAAAATCCCTCTCGAGCCAAGACAACTCTTTATTACACACACATGCACTCACTCACACACACACACACACACACACACACACACTCACTCACTCACTCGCACACACACTCACACGCACACACACTCACACGCACACACACACACGCACACACACATGCGCACACACACACATGCGCACACACACGCACACACACACACACACACACACACACTCACACACACACACACACACACACACACACACAAAGGCCAGTGCCCTGACAAAGTAGCTGAAACAGAGAAAGAGGATAAGAACACATGCCAAGGAAAATGAGGTAGAAAAAGAATGATAGAGTGAGTGATGAAAGAGACATGAGGAAGAGTCAGACATCCGTTAATGAGAGAAAAACTGTCTCCGGGCTTTTCCGTGAAGAAGATTCTGTTTTCATTCGCAGTGATGGGCGATTGGCGAAGTCACGAAACTTTGCCTTCTTGTGCAAGGATCCAAAAAAGGAAAGGAACAAACAGAATAGTCATAAAGAGGAATCAGAGAGAGAAAGGGGAAAAAAAGAGAAAGAGAGAGAGAAAGAGAGAGAGAGTGCTTCGGGCTGCGTGCTTGTCTC